>NC_056733.1:304484443-304634443 GCF_019279795.1 Protopterus annectens | reverse complement strand
GCACATATAAATATCAAGCACATGCCGTTTCTAGTGCCATTTTGAGAATGCAGCCAAGGAGAAAGCATGCATGAATACAGCAGTTAGTTTGTATACAAGTTACTTAAGTTAAAGTCAGTAAACTTCTATTGTGATGTGTTTGTATAAAATAAAGCTCCTTAAACAGAACCCATGAAGAGTCTTCTATTATGTCCAAAGTAGGAGAGAGCTATGGTGTCAGAACCGGGATCGAAGAGAATAAGATTCAGAGCCATGAGGTGCAGAGATGACAATGAAGGTAAACTAAGAGAAACGAGCACGAAATAGAGCCAGAAAAGAAGCAAAGGTAATGAGAATACATACAAACTAGTTGTTTCAAAAAAGAACGAAATGGGGCAGTACAAGGGCACAAAGCACATTATTAAACAAGTGGGAGGGATAAAAGCCTTATTAACTAAGGGAAATGTTTAAAGTAAAGGTACTTGACGAAATGATTAACAGAAAAGTAAAATGAGTGTGTTTAAATGCAAAACAAGCATGTTTAAAGGCAAAACGGGCATGTTTAGAGTAAAACGACCACAAGAAAAGTACAGTGGGCATGAAAAGAGATTAAACAAGCAAAACTAGTATAATAAGGGCAAAAAGGGGCACACTAAATGTAAATTAAGCAAGGCGACTGCATTTTTTTTTTGGCAAAACTGCTGTGTTTTGGCATAACTACGACTTTGTATTGTATCAAGGGCATAACTAAAGTTGTTCAAAGTATCTCAAAGTGTGTAAAAGTGCTTACAGTGTGTGCTTTTTACTGTGCATGTATTTTGGGGAGTTATTTGTGTGCAAAGTGCAACTATTTCATGAAAGTGCATTCAAAGTATAGCCATTTTGAAAAGTTTATTGTGCTGGGTGTATTTATTCGCAAAGTGCCGCCATTACAGTGCGTTTCTTACACTGTAGAGAGTTGCCTAGAAAAGTACCGTCATTTTGGGGAAGTTTCATTGTGTTGTGTACTGTTTATTCGCAAAGTGCCATTACTTCAAAATGTTATTGACTCTGAGCTTCTCCTGCCCAGTTCATTCGTATCATACAGTTATTTGAAGTGCTTCTTAAAATGATGATGAATGACTTTAGCAATACGATAATTTCAAAAGCATTACAGTGCACTAAGAGACATATTCCGCAAAGTTCAGGTATACAGCGGCTTGTTGTGCTATTGAGCAAAGTTACAAGTACTGACATAAATTTCTGGCATATGTATATGTGTGTTTGTGCTTATGTGCAAAACCCTTCACTGGTATGTGTTAATATGACAGACAGATTTCAAAAGCCTTACCACTTGTATTTGATCAGAATATTGCAGAGAAATGGAGAATATTTGAGCAAGAGTACGATATTTTTATACAAGCAGTTTATTCAGATAAAGATGCATGCACCAAGGCATTCATTTTGCTAAACTTAGCTGGGTCAGAGGGCATAGAAAGAGAGCATTCATTTGTGTACGATCCAAAAGTATATGAAGGAGAAGGTGTATTGTTGTACAGGCTGAGTGAAAAGAAGACGCCAAGTGTTTGAAGCATAAGTTCAGAGACATGTGTAACCCCCAGACAAATATTACACTAGAGAGGCATTTGTTTTACACAAGAGATCAGAAACCAGGGGAAACTTTTGCAGCTTATATAACTGATTTGAGAAACAATGCTAAAACGTGCCGGTTTGGTGACTTAAATGACTTGATAAAGGACAGGCTCGTGTGTGGTATTAATAGTGCTGCTGTGGAAAAGACCTTACTTTGTGATAGTGATTTAACATTGAGTAAAGCCATAGAGATTTGCCAAATCCATGAAGTGATGCAGTGAATCTATTGATAAAAAGCAAAGTGTTTTGTAAAGTCTGGTTCAATGCTAAATCCACAGAGCTTAAAGTAGACACAGGTTCAAAGTGTAATGTTATATCAGCAGATACATTTGCTAAAGTGAGAACTAATGAGCAACTCAGTGTGGCCAGTAGTGGGAAACTTGTTGCTTATGGAGGTGAAGAGATTCAAACCGAAGGCTCAGTGATGCTTTCATGTTATTTGGCCAAGAACTGTTACAACTTGTTATTCTATGTAGTCAGAAGGCCAGTACAGTCTTTATTGGGTCTCAAAGAGAGTTTGAGAATGAATCTGCTTTCTTTTACCAAAGAAGTTCATCACGTAAGTGCATCTCCTAGTTCTAATTTTTCTGAAGCAATTTTCTCAGAGTATGCTGATGTTTTCGATGATAGTTTGGGCAAATTTCCAGTAGTGTATTCCATGCAGTTAGATCCAGAGGTCACTCCAGTAGTCAGACCGGCAAGAAGAGTTCCGATAGCTATGCAAGACGAAGTTAAGGCTCAGATGGATAAAATGGTGCAGCAAAGTGTAATTTGTCCATTTACGGAACCAGCTGAATGGATATAGTCTACGGTAGCAGCTCACAAAAAAGGCTCAGAAGAATAAATCAGAATATGCATTGACACAAAAGATTTGAACAAAGCACTGAAAAGACTGTATCATCCAATGTGCACAGTTGAAGAGGTCGCAGCTGTAATACCAAATGCCACTGTTTTTTTCTGTTTTGGATGCAAAGAGTTCATTTTGGCAAGTGATGCTTGATCGCAAATCCTCATTACTAACCACTTTTGGTACTGTATTTGGTAGATACAGATTTCTAAGGATGCCATTTGGAGTAAATTCTTTAAGTGAAATCTTTTAGCGTGCAATGGAGCAAATTTTTTAGGTTATCCTTGTGCCATAATAGTAGATGATTTATTGGTTGGAGGCAATGGTGAAGCAGAGCATGACATAAACCTAAAGAAAGTTCTAGACAGAGCACGTGAAGTGAACTTGAAGCTCAATCCTCTGAAATACAAATTCAGACTTCTAGAAGTTACATATATAGGTCGTTTATTTACCAGTACCTGCTTGAGACCAGACCCGACCAAGCAAGCAGCAATTCTTGAGATGTCGCCACCAGATAATGTTCAAGCTCAACAATGTTTTTTAGTCATGGTCAACTATTTAGACAAGTTTATACCAGACTTCAGTGAGTTGACAGCATCTTTAAGAGAGCTAATATACAAAAATGTTGCATGGTCATGGTTAGAACAGCACCAGAAGGTGTTTGATGACATCAAGCATGAAATTGCCACCCCACCTACATTAAGATACTATGATGTGAACAAACCAGTTACTCTTTCCTGTGATGCTTCAAAATTTGGTCTAGGTGCAGTTATACTTCAAGAGGGCAGACTAGTAGCCTATGAATCTAGAACACTTACTCAAACTGAGATGCAGTGTGCTTAAATTGAGAGAGAACTTTTAGCGATAGTAATTGCATGTCCCAAGTTTCATGATTATGTCTTTGGTCGAGCTATTCAGATTGAGACTGATCACTAACCTCTAGTTACTATTCTAAAGAAGCCTATGCATTCAGCTCCAGCGAGATTACAATGAATGATGCTTAAATTGCAAAAGTACAACTTCAAAATGGTCTATACAAAAGGCAAACTTCTTTATCTGGTGATACCTTATCCAGATTGCCCATAAATACAACAGAACAACTTGACAGAGAAACGTTTGACTTTGATGTGATGGCATTGTGTAATTTTTCTACCATTTGACTTGATGAGTTGAGAAATCACACTAAGACTGATCCGATTTTGCAAAAGCTCAATCACTACCTTAATGTTGGATGGCCGTCAAAGCAATCTAGTGTGCCACCAGAAGTGCAAACCTTTTTTCCCTACAGAGATGAAATGTTGATGGATGGTGGCATTATTTTCAAAGGTCCTAAAATTGCAGTTCCTGCTTCCTTACAACATGACTACATCCAGATTTTGCATCATGGTCACCCAGGTTCTGCATCCACCAAGAGGCAAGTGAGAGAATTAGTATTTTGGCCTTCATTAGCAAAAGACATTGATAAAATACTTTCTTCTTGTTCAGTACGCAGTAGTACTAGACCGCACCTGCAAAGAGAACCGCTTCAGCTACATCCAGTTCCTGAACTACCTTGGTAGACAGTAACTACTGATATCTTTGAATGGAACAGTCAACACTACTTGTTATTGGTAGACTTTTATTCAAATTGGTTTGAGATTAATCTATTGCCTAATCTTTATTAAGCTGAAATGTCATTTCTCAGTCCATGGTAGTCCGCACAAAGTTATTTCTGACAACGGTACTCAATTTACTACCCGGTTGTTTCAGAAATTTGCAAAAGAATGGGACTTTCTACATATTACCAGCAGTCCTAAGTATCCTCAGTTGAATAGCCTGGCTGAGCGAGCTGTGCGGAGTGCGAAACAGCTACCTGAAAGGACAAGACGTGACAATTCAGACATTTTCTTAAATTTGCTTAACCTTAGGAATGTACCTCATGATGATGTTCTCGGATCTCCAGCTCAACGACTTCTTTCCAAGCAGACAAGAACTACACTACCTATTTGTATCAATCTACTAAAGCCAGGAATAATAAGACCTTCAAGGCTCAATTTTTTAAGAAATGTTCAATCCAGAAGTCATCGTACGATAAGTCGAACAAACTTCTTTCTCTATTAAGGGAAGGAGAAATGGTCAGACTTCAAACAGAAAAAGGTTTTGACCACAAAGGGCAAGTTATTGGCAAATGTCCTGAACCAAGATCCTACCTTATAGACTCTGAAGGTACGCAGTACAGGTGAAACCGTAAACATCTGTTACCTGTACCAGAATCATCATCGCAACATTGTTAGAGAGACTTAGATTCTAAATCTCAGAGAGAGGCAACTATTGTTTCCATCCCAGAGGGTGTTCCTACCTCAGGTTCCATCCCTGAAGATGTTCCAAGTAAATCACAGATTGAGCATTTTTCAAAGACAGCTTCAGTAGTTAAGCCCAATTCCCAATTTTACATCACACATTATGAATGAGTATCTAAGCCCAGTGTGAACTATGTAGCAACATGGACTTAACTGTGTATATATGTATCACATCTTGTATTAATGCATAACTGATAATTGTCTGTGACATTTGCATGTCAAAATATCCCTAACATTGCATCAGTGCATGTTTTGTTTTTTCAAGAGGGAGGATCTAGATCAGAGAGCATGTGCTGTGTGCTGTATCTTTAAAATTAGCACGTCAAAGACTGAGATTGCATGTATAAATATCAATTATGTGCCATTCCTAGTGCCATTTTGAGATTGCAGCCAAGGAGTAAGCATGCATGAATACAGCAGTTAGTTTTCATATAAGTTGCTTAAGTTAAAGTCAGTAAACTTCCATTGTGATGTGTTGGTATAAAATAAAGCTGCTTAAACAGAACCCAGAAAGACTCTTCTATGATGTCCAAAGTAGGAGAACAAGTTAATGCTATTTAAAAATCTTTCAAAGTTTAATTTGTTTTCTTTCATAACTCAGAATTGATTTGTGAGGCCGTTGATTTGGGGGGAACAGTGTGGCATGCCAGGTTGTTGGCAGCCTTACGGCTTCACCCGCCTTGTGATCCAACCCGTTCTTGTTCAGCAGCCTTGGCTGTCCTTAAGTTGGACCCAGATTTGACTGGTGGCCACATCAAAGGCTATGTAGCTTTTAAGTATGAGTTAAGTGGGTTTGCCACCAGGTCCGAGGTAGCTAGGAATACGCAGCAGGTTTTCTCTGAAGTGGCAGTCAGAACAGGCGGGTGTACCCCAACTGGCTCGAGGCGATGTTTTGATGGTGTTGGTTGATATGTTGCATATGAATTATTTATGATGTCACTATTGGTTGTCCTTTATTGTTATATAATAAAAGGTCTCAAAGTCAATCTGGTATGTTTTATGACTCTGTTCAGTGGAAAACATAAGACTGGACGTCTTTGCAGAAATAGCTTCATAGTGCGTGAACTAAAAGTTCAATGACAAAAAAAAAACATTTCTGTGTCCAAATCATACATGTGGATGTTGTCTCCTAGCATGTGTTCATTTTTGACAGCTCTCTACTTTTTTGAACAGTGCTACAACAGAATGGGCAACTTTATTTCATGACATGTTTCTGGATCCCACTATTGCCTCTGACATGTTCTTGGACTGGCCAGAATTGTGCCATTACTTATGCATGTTTCAGTTATTTCTGTCTGATAAGCAATGTGGTATATGTATTGTCATTACTCCATTCATTGGGAGGTATGCTCCTCTCCAACAGTTGAGGTCTACATGGCTTTTATCTATCCACTTATCTATCTGTCTATCTGTCTGTCTATCTGTCTGTCTGTCTATCTATCTGTCTATCTATCTGTCTAATCTGTCTATCTATCTGTCTAATCTGTCTATCTATCTATCTATCTATCTATCTATCTATCTATCTATCTATCTGCCTGCCTGCCTATCTATTTATCTATCTGTCTATCTATCTTTCTATCTGTCCATCCATCCTTTATTTGAAGGGTTAGTCCCACTAGGCTAATGGCCTGTTTTCAAGGGTGACCCAAGGTCGTATTAATATTGACAAGTGGGAATTTGGCCAGGGCATTGAGGAACTTCCCTACTCTATTTATAGGTGCTGTGGGATCTTTTACATCCAGCTGAGGTACCACCAATTCAAGCAGATAGGACCTCAGTTTATCATCTCAGTTGAAGGATGACACACTCAGGAGTGCAGCACCCCCCTTATGCTGCACTGCAGTGTCAGCAGTGCTGTAATTGTTTTACTTCTTTAAACCTTTTTGGTGATACAGTGCTCCTTAGAGTTTTACAACTCCACAGTTGTCTGCCTTGTACCTTATTTTTAGATCCTTTCAAGATTGTATTCAGAAAAAAAAATCTCTTTGTATCTCTTTTCTAACTGGTCCTTCAGCTAAAGCAGGTTTTGGCAGTATTCTTTTAGTTTGTAGTTGTGACATCTAGCCTTGTCCTTCTTGTTCTCTTACTATCCTGTCTTATGTTAATTCAGCTTTGATCATTATTGTAGCATACTGCTTGTTTTATTGCTTTGACAGTCATTTTGGCTTAGCTGAGTTGTGAATGCCAGTGCTTTTATTCTGAACAATATTTTTGTTTTCCATTGTAATTGTTTGCAGCATATCATTATACTGTGTGAATTGATATTATGTGCCTTGCAGTTCTTGATATTATTTTGATATGGTAATTAGGGAGTTTTTCCCACAGGTTAACTGCTAAAAATTGGACCTGCCTAGCTTGAATTTCTCAGATGACAATCAGTCTGTCTCTCAGTCCTGAGCTATGGGAGTGGCATAGCAAGCCAGCATTGAATTAGTCCAGTGCCAGTTCTTACGTCTGTATATTATAAGCCTGATTGTTGCTGAATCTCATTATAGGGACATTGGTGTGGCACGGAGGCTTGTATGCTTCCTACTTTACATAAAGCACTCAAAAACCTTCTCCTGGAATCACGGCTGTCTTTGAAAGTATTGCAAGGTCAGGGCAGCAAATTGTTCTGTACATTAAGTGATTTGAAATGCTTACCTATATGATGAAGATTACATAGAAAGACTGAGTTTTGAATGTATATTCAGTCTGAGACTTATGCACAATTAATACCATGAATGTGAAGAATAATGGATTGTTTTTCTTGTGCTTAAGTGGCATTTATTGAAGCATGTAGAAGCAGGCAATATCTGTTAGGTATAGATATTTTCCTTTTCTTGCTTTGGCATCATGCAAATTCCTCCTGTAGACCTTATAATCCTTACAGGCCATCATATCTTCCCACAGGACTTACTTGGGCACTACAGGCGAAAGTCAATGAAACCCTGCAAGTACGGCAAATGCAAAGGCTCTAAACAGTGCAAATACCAAACCAAAAAGTGAGCCAGCACCAAATATGGTAAAATACATCAATTTTAATGTTTATAAGTACACATGTACAAAAATATAGTAATTATATAAACAAAAACATACTAGGTGTGGGGAAACAGTCACCAACCACCTAAACCAAACCGGTTTCAGCCAAATAGCCTTCTTCAGTGAAATGCTATAAAGAAATAAGCTCCACAGCACTCTCTTATAAGTCCTAAGTACCAGCCCCAAAAAATTCTATTGGATAATGCTTCATGCATTAGTAATGTTCATTCAAACCTGGGGAGAACAAGCCTCCCAATTTAATTATCCATTTTCTCTCCTTCATATTAAGCGTGGCATGCCAGCTGAACTTATCCCTACAATCCCCCATGATGCAATCAATAATCGTAAATCTAAAATTCGCATTAGTATATTTCGAATTGTGTTTAAACAATGCGTTGGACTGCCTTTTATTATTGATGTCACTCATGTGTTCCCCTATTTTAAGTCTAAGGGGTCGTGAAGTCTGCCCTATGTAAAAGGCAGAACATGAGCAGGTGGCCATGTAAATAACCCAACACGTACTGCAATTGGCAAAAAAGTTAATATTAAAAACATTAGGTGTATTTTTGCTAGTGAATTCATTTGTCTTGAGTACCCTGTAGCAATGTGAGCAGTGCCCGCAAGCCATGCAACCCCTCAATATATCACCCGTAAGTGTCCTTTGAATATGGGACATGTACATGTACATGTACATAATTCCTTTGTAATGGGAAAAATGTGATCCCAATGTTCGACCCCTTCGGAACGAAAAAGAACATTTGTCCCCCAAACATCCTGAGAGTCTGTCCTCCCCCAACAAAATATTCCAATGTCTATTTATGATCTGCATGAAGGCCCTAGCGTTTCTACCAAAAGTTGTCACAAATCTGATCTGAGACTTGTTCTCAGAAGATCTCCTATGATATTCTAATAATTTGGGTCTATCTTGACCCGTAGCCAATTGCACACCCTGATGATGTTATCTACTGGGTAACCTTTGTCATGAAACCGAGAGATAAGATCCTGTTTATGTTAGTTATAGACCTGGGTGTCAGAACAGATCCTTAGGACTCAGAGGAATTGAGATTTAGGAATATTGCGAATTACATGTTGTGGATGAAAACTGCTAGCATGAAGGATAGAGTTGTACTGGGGAAACTTCCTATAAATTTGAGTTTGCAAAGTATTGTCAGTCTTCTGCCTGACAAGAACATCCAAAAAGGTAATCTGAGTTTTGTTGAGACTGAGTTTAAGCCCAATGCCCATTTATTTTCATTAAGGTAAGCGACAAACTCCTCCAGATAGGTAGCATCTGACTTCCACACAAGTCAACAGTCGTCGAGGTAACTCCTCCAGATGTCCATTTCATTAATATACAGATTGTGGCTATAACTGTAAATCAGTTCCTCCTCCAAATATGCCATGAAGAGATCTGCATATATGGGTGCAAAAGATGCACCCATAGCTGTTCCCTGCACTTGCAAAAAACATTGATCCTGAAAGCAGAACACGTTTTTCGTCAACACGTGTTCTGCCAGGGAAACCAAGAAGGTATTGAAGCCTGGTCTGTATAATTCAGATACATCCAGCCAATGTTGTAAGGCCATCAACCCAGCCCAATGTGGAATATTCGTGTACCGAGATGTAACATCCAGGGAACATAAAAGCCAATCAGCTACCAACTGTGAATCAGATATCATCCTCAAAAATTGTGTAGTATCCTGGATGCGTGACCTGACATGGGCCAATAATGGTTTCAAATAAGTCAGACATTCTGAAAGAGGTTCGGTAAGGGAGCCATTCCCTGATACAATGCTTCGGCCTGGTGGATTAACCGGATCCTTGTGTATCTTTGGTAAAAGATAAAGATATTGTTTTTTAGGTTCCTGGACCGTAAGTTGTGTAAGATCCGAGTAAGTAATGATTCCCTCTTCCTTAGCTTCAGCTAGAAAGGCGTCAATAGCAAATTTAAACTCCTTAGTAGGATCCAGTGGCATCACCATATAGTGCCTTCCATCCTTGAGTTGTTTAAAGGCCTCATCTCGATAAGCTATCCAATTTTGAACCACAACCACCCCTTCTTTATCTGCTTGTGAAATAACAATGTTTCTATTGTTCCTTAATCTTTCAATACACTGCATTTCCTCTCAGATTAGGTTGTTAGAGAAATTGAAATAATTGCAATTGTTATAATGGAGATCTTTGAGAACATTGTTTTGAAAAATAGACACCGTTTGTGACATAGGAGGCATAAAAGTAGATCTTTTGGAATCTAAAGCCCCTAGATGTATTGGCAGAACTTTCATAAAAAAATAACCTAAGATTAAACAATCTACAAAATTCAAGGACATCTTTGGCAAAAGAATGTTTAGGGACAAAAAAACAGGCACAAAGTTTAGACCTTTATTCAAAACATTTACTTCCGTCTCAGACAGGACCACTGAAGATATACCATGAACATTCATACAAGGTGCTATTGTTGCATCATCAGCTTGAGTAGTCCCTCCAGACTGCTTACGGGATTTTTTGTTTCCTCCCCCCTCTCCGGATCCTGACCCTAAAGGGTGTGCCAGATTACTTCTCTTTGGATCTGGTAGCTCAGCTGTGTGGTATGCATCCACATCCATGTTGGAAGAAGATTCTTTCCCGGAGGTATAACTAGGGGTATCTCTATTCCTATTCAGAATGGACTTTGTTTTTTTTCTCTTAGGGGTAGGGGGTTTTCTTTCAGAGAAATTGGACTTGACATTTTGCGGGTTCTTGAAGGGTTTCCTCCTTTCATAGTCACCAAGATCTCTATTAATTTTTTTTCTTTTTTTTTTGTCTTTTAGTGTCTGCGTCAGACCAAGAAGTTCACTACTTAATTGGTTTAAGCAAGACTTGTAACAAGATAGGGACTCAAAGGCGGCTAAATCTGAACCAAGGGACTCCACTTCCTGTGTGCCTTGTTGGGCCATGCGTTCATAATATGCTGCTAAAGCATTAACCAAAACAGTTTCTAACATTGTTGACTTAGCAGGCATCATATTTGCATCTTCTTCATCTTCCTTTTTTCTTATCCTTTATTGATTCCTTTGATTATTCTTCCATGTCTTTCTTATCTCCGTATAGATCCTTACTCCAGGATTCACAGTTCCCAATGTGCTCTTTATTTTATCATTTTTCAGTGTTACTTCCTTAATCAACATTCAAAATCAGTGTAGGGAAGTAACATCAACAACCAAAACCTGTGCAGCCACCCTTCTTGGCCGTAGTGATTAAACTAATGTATACATTTTTAACTGAGCATGGTAAATTCAGGGTAAATTGCGGGAGTAACTATGACTCTCTTAAGGTAGACAAATGCCTCGTCATCTAATTAATGACATTCATGAATGGATGAACGAGATTCCCACTGTCCCTACCTACTATCTAGCAAAACCACAGCCAAGGGAACAGGCTTGGCAGAATCAGCCTGGAAAGAAGACCCTGTTGAGCTTGACTCTAGTCTGGAGCTATAGCTTTAATTTGAGTTCTTAACACTCAGATGTACTTAGAAAGAAAGACAGTATTGTGTTATTACTGATGCAGTTTTCATATGCATGTTTTGCTGTAAAATCATATTAAATAATACATCATGTAGTCTGTTTACTTAATTGTATAAAAAACCTGCAATAAAGTAGAACTTTAGTCCTGTTTGTTGAATGTAACTGATTATAAATACTGGTACACTTGATCCTAGTTGAAGTTGAGAAGGTTACACATTAGTAACCCATGTAATTGAATGAGTAGCTACAACTGCCAGTATAACTAAGGGATGCCAAAAAGCCTGGCTAACTCTATCCACCTACAGGTTGTTCCACAACTTACTCAGTTGCTGCACATTGGTCAGACTCACTGTACCTTCTTGGACCTCTCAAAAGCATTTGATATATGTCACTGAAAGAGGACTGGCAGTTAGAACAGGGCTATGTATGTGTCCTTTTCATTCACCTTGAGCCTGTATTAGGACTTCTGCTCTTGATAATAATTGAGAACGACCTGCTCAACCACTGTTGAATAAGGTACCCTTTTCCACTGAAGGCTGAGGATTATGATACCTTTTTAACTGGAACAAACCTTCCTGTTTCCATTTTTGAAAATGGGGCCCACCACATCAGTTTGTCATTTGAGAGGTACTGTCCTTTGCTTCCACACTCTTGTGAAAAGGCACATGAGCCTCAACACCCCAACAGTATTTAACTTAAACCTTCAATATTTCTGGCCAGTTATCTTCTTCTGCAGCCGTCCCACTGTGGAGGTGTTTAATCACCACAGTAATCTCAGAACTGGACATCAGTTTCAGAAATGGACCCAGCATCACTGGTTGCTATTAGCATTGTCTGTCCACTAGATTTGGGTGTTCCTCAGTGTTCCTTCTACTCCCCAACATTGTCTATATTTGGGTCAGTATTTCTCTAGCATTGCTGAAAGCAGCTTAGGTGATACCTGATTGACCTCTCCAGAGTCACAGGATGGGTTGCGAGAACTTCTTTGAGGCCATCCAAAAGTCATATTTCATTGGCTCATCTTACTCCTTCCCTACTCAGTCCTTCATTTCATTGGATGTCTTAGCTGCCGCTGCTTCAAATACTGAGGTTTTAACCAGGGATGTGAGAGTGTTCAATCTCGCCGTTTGTTTTTACACACTGGTTCGGAGCCGATCCTCGGCTCCGAGTCGGCCGCATAGCAAAGCTCTGCATCTAAAAGAAGCTCGAGACCAGGCTATATCCCACAATCCTCCCTGCCATTACTCAGATCTAGTTTGCCGCTGCAACAGGTCACATCGCGTTAGAGAGCTCAGACCAGAGTTTAAGAATATTGACAGATAAGATAGTATTTTTTTCTTCTTGTTAGTCCTAAAAGTTATAGTTTTTTGTTTGTGAATACTTGTATTTTATTTGCTATAGTGTATGTGTGTGTGTGACTATAGTTATTTAGTTAGTTTATTTCTATAGGTTTCCCTTTTGGGGCCTACCTCCTTCTAACTTCTAATTCTAATTCTCTTTAATTTTTTTTTTTTACCTCACTTCTTCAGTATGTCTGAAAAAGTTAAAAGTGGGTTCAAAAGGTGCCAGTGTGGACAGAAAATGTCCATCACTGACAACCACACCTCCTGCGTCTACTGTCTTGGCCCTCTCCACTTGCAAGAGGATTGCTCCATTTGCCATTCCTTCAGTGGGAGGGTCATGACAGATAGACGCAGGAGACTTATTGATAGGGGGCTTCTTAAGCCTGCTTTTCAAGAAGCCTTGGACAAGTCGGACCAGGCTTCTAAGTCTTCGAAGGGGTCGAAGATGTCGGAGCCCATGTCATCGGCTCCAAGTACATCTTCCAAAGTTCGTTCGCCGGTTCCACAGACTTCGGGGCCGAGCGTCGAACGATTGTCTCTCGCTGAGCCCCAGGTCTTGGAACCGGTGTCGGAACTACCACCACCGTCGATTCTTCGGTCGGTGCCATCTTCGGCTCCTTCGACCCGTTCTTCCAGACCACTTTCTGATACTGATGTGGATCATGTCGTGCGGAAACTGATGGAGAACACAGCTCTTTCCAGGTTGATTGCAGTTTCCTCCCAGTTGGTGTTGAAACTAGAAGGCCTCCCTTTATCTCCAACAGGTCCTCCTTCGAGACCCATTCAGTCTTCGGAGCCGGAAGAGGATGAGCCAATGATAGTAGAGCCATCGGTGCCGAAACCGTCCATAGCACGATCGACACCACTTACCTCGACTCCATCGGAACCGATAGGTGAGTCTCGGAGTCGACGATCTCTCCTTGGTTCCGTGACCGAGAGTCGTACCGACCTTTCGGTGCCAACTCTCCCTCTCGGGGCCTCGGCGCAGATCGGCTCGGCTCCGTCCTCGGGGTCGAGACCCATGGGCCCCGTGTCTCGGATTCTTCCATGTTCTTTGGAACCGGGAGAGTCCTCGGCCCGAGGTTCAGGGGCCTTTGACCTCATGAGGAAGGTTTTTGTCTACACAGACAACCACTACATCGGACGCGTCTTCTCCCTCCCCTAAGGAGCCGCTCTCTGTTTCTGTTCCCACGACACATCCAAAGCGTGGAGCACCATTGTCTCAGCCATCCCTAGAGGATGCCCCCTGTTCCTCTGAGGCCTCACCGGAATCCCCCCTCCGATGAGGTCCCGAGGAAAAAGATTGTGCAAGAGGAGGCACTTAGACTCCCCACAGGAATCTTTAACGTCTGACACTGAATTGGAGGAGTCAGAGGGGTCCCCAAAATCACCCTCCGAAGATGTCTCATTTGCGGACATATTGGAGATATTAAAACAGAGGGGTGATTGGCAGTCCCTAGCCCCCACTGAGGACGAGTCAGTGTTGCTGAAGGCATTTGGTGCTCAACCTTCTACCTCCTGGGTTACTCCGCCCTTCGATGAGTTAATGGAATTAATTGCTCGAAGGGCGTGGGAGACACCAGACACAGTGGAACCGGTCCCTAGAAAGCCAAGTAAGTTCATTACTGCCCCCCAGGACAAGACTTACCTAACAAAAGGAGTCCCCGTTGATGCTATGGTGGTGGTAGCAGATGTCGGAGTCTTCCTCTTCTGTTCATCCTCCTAATAAGGATTCTAGGACTATGGACAGATACGGGAAGCGCGTTTTTAGTTCAGCAACTTTTTCCATGCGTTCGCTAAACTATTTGACACATTTTACACGACTACAGAGGGATCTCATCAAGGAGCTGAGAGATACCCTCCAGGGTAACACAGATGCTGCTGTTTCAGATAAGGTGACAGCACAACTTAACACCCTTACCTCCGTAGTGAACTCGTCCATGAGGCTCATCTCGTATGCGGCTGAAGGGTCGAGTAGGGCCGCAGCTTCAGCGATTGCTCTACGAAAACAATCCTGGATGTGGCTGTGCTCTTTTGCGGAAGCCTTCAAGTCTTCTTTCGCCAATGCCCCCTTTGATGGTGCCACTCTTTTTGGGCCCAAAGTGAAAGAGACATTAACTCGGTGTGAGCAAGAAGGAAAGACTCTGTCTGCTGTCGGAGTCCGTTTTTCCGTTCCATCCAGACCGTACCCATAGGGCAACGAGGCGGAAAAATGTGGTTCCGTAGAACTCGGGGATCTTTCCAGGCCACACAGAGTGAACCCCCCCCAGAGGCAGGGGGGGGGGCAGACATGGAAGACGCCACCCTGGCGGCAGTGGGGGTCCGCAAAACCAAGGCGACAGGGATACTATCCCTGGTAAACCTTTCCAGCACTCCTGAATGGAGGCCCGACTGTCCTGCTCTGGAGGCAGTCGGGGGTCGCTTGGCTTTATACCCACAGGCCTGGCAAACTCTCACCTCAGACTCCTGGGTAAAAAGCATTGTAACCAGAGGATACAAAATACCCTTTATGTCAACTCCACCCCAACACAGAAGGTCTCCAGATGTACCACCCCGTCTGCGAGGCCAAGCAGCAATAGAAATTTCAAAGCTGCTCAAAAAAAGTCATTCAGCCAGTCCCGGCGGACCAAAAATGATCCGGAACTTACTCAAGGTTCTTTTTATTTCCAAAAAAGACAGGGGACTGGAGACCCATTTTGGATCTCAGCAATCTCAATACTTTCGTAAAGAAGGAAAAGTTCCGGATGGTCACGCTTCAATCGATCCTTCCATTTTTACAGAAGGACGACTGGATGTGCTCAATAGATCTCAAGGACGCGTACTACCACATCAAGATGGCCAGACCGTCCAGAGATCACCTGCGCTTCCGGCTGGGAGTCAGTCATTTTCAATTTCGAGCCCTGCCCTTTGGGCTCACCTCAGCCCCCAGGGTATTCACCAAATGCATGGCAGTGGTAGCATCTCACTTGATATGTCTAGGATTCCGGGTGTTTCCCTATCTGGACGACTGGCTCCTCACTGCCACCACCGAGCGTCTCCTCATACAAGCAAGAAACTATACAGTCAACCTTTGTTCCCACCTAGGGATTTCCATAAACTTCAAAAAATCTGTCTTATTGCCCTCACAGCATATTTCATTTATCGGAGCGGACCTAGATACCCATTTAACATTAGTAAAGCTCCCTCAAGTGAGGGCTTCATCCCTCAAGGAACAGGTTCTTCTTCTGCTGCAATGCAGGAAAGCCCCGGCCAAATTGGTGTTGAAAGTTTTGGGTCTCATGGCAGCGTCCCTGATTGCGATTCCCATGGGAAGGTTGCACATGAGACTGCTCCAATGGCTACTGTTCACGCAGTGGTCATTCCAACAGTTACCCCTAAAGTACGAGATCCTGACTACAGGCTCCAGCAAGCGGGACCTCTCATGGTGGGTGTCCAGCCAGGACCTCACTATGGGTCGTCCATTTGTTCTACCAAATCCGACAGCCACTATAACCACGGACGCTTCCCTGATAGGGTGGGGGGGGACTTTTTCAGGGAAGAACAGTCCAAGGGGAATGGTCCGACATAGAGTACAACCTGCACATAAATGTTCTAGAAATGAGGGCGGTGTTCCTAGCGTTGCAACACTTTCAAACCCTCCTACCTCTAGGGACAGTAGCAGTTCAGACAGACAACATGTCTGTAGTCTGGTACATAAACAAACAAGGGGGAACCAAATCTTACCCATTATGCAGAGAGGCCATGAGAATTTGGCAATGGGCAGAGTCCACGGGTCACTTTCTGATAGCAACGCACATCCCGGGGTCATCCAACGTCATTGCGGACAGGTTGAGCACAGCCATCCTGTTGCCTCACGAGTGGTCCCTCAAACTACAAGTGGCGGAGAGAATTTTCCGCAAATGGGGCCAGCCTTGCTGCGATCTATTCGCCTCTCCGATGAATGCCAAATGCAGAAGCTATTTTGCCCTTCTACCCCCTCCAGGGGATGTCCCCAGGGACGCACTGATACACGATTGGCCCCCGGGTCTCCTATATGCATTCCCACCTATTCCCTTGATTCCCAGATTTCTCCAGAAAGCCATGAACCTGGAAAGGACAATTATACTCATAGCCCCATTCTGGCCTCGACAGATATGGTTCCCCTTTCTTCGAGCCCATCTAACAGAGGAACCTTGGATCCTGGACCCAGTACCAGATCTACTGACGCATTCGTTGGGAGTTCTTCACCCGTCTCTTCTATCCCTCAAACTAGCAGCTTGGCTGCTCCACTTCCCTGCCTAGCCAGATCTGATCTTCTTTCTCCGGCAGTGCAGCGCATTTTGGTTGCCTCTCATAAGGCTTCCACCACAAAACTTTACAACAGTAAATGGAAACGCTTTGTGTACTGGGCATCTAATCAACACTTGGACCCCTTGGTTGCTCCTTTACATAAAATACTAGAATTTCTTTCCATCCTTTTCCATGAAGGGGCCTCTACTTCCACATTAAGAGTGCAGTTGGCTGCCATATCCAACTTTCATGTTGGTGAGAATGGTTCTTCTATCATGTCCCACAGGCTTTGTAAAGCTTTTATGAAAGGTTCCTTCCATCTTCGACCTCCTGTCAGGGATCCTTTATTCCCATGGAATTTAAATTTGTTGTTGTCACAACTAATGTTACCACCTTTCGAACCAGCTTCTTCTTGCCCCCTAAAATTTTTGTCTTGGAAGACTCTCTTTTTCTTGTAGCGGTTACTTCAGCTCGGAGAGTTTCAGAGCTGCAAGCACTGTCTATTAAACCTCCTTACTTAAATTTTCACCCAGATAGAGTTTCTTTACGAACAAATCCGTCCTTCCTTCCCAAAGTATGCTCTGTCATTAATATTAGTCAATCCATTGAACTCCCCACTTTCTTTAAAAACCATACCAGTAAGCTGGAATATATGTTGCACAAGTTAGATGTCCACAGGCAATTCAGATTTTATTTAGACAGGACTAAAGACTACAGAAAAACAGATCAACTTTTTGTTGCATTTGCAGATAATGTAAAGGGCATGGCAGTTACAAAACGCACTCTTTCTAAATGGCTTACTGATTGCATAGCCTTTGTGTATTCTAAGTCAAACCAGGCCTTACCCACCAAACCAAAAGGCCATTCTACTAGGTCCGTCTCCACTTCCTTGGCTCATGCAGCTCACCTACCTTTGGACACGATTTGTGCAGCAGCCACGTGGTCTAAACCACATACTTTCATCACTCATTATAGGGTTGACAAAGCCTCCAAAGACAGGACATCCTTTGGTTCCACTGTGCTCAGGAACATTCTTCCATGAGTCACTCAGGGTGATGGAGCTAGGGACGCTACCCGTGTGTAAAAACAAACGGCGAGATTGAACACTCTCACATAAAGAAGTTATGTTCTTACCATAACGTTCCATGTGGAGTGTTCATCTCGCTTTGTTTACATTCCCCCCCTTTTCCCTCCCTCACGGTTTGGAAGAACGAGTAGGACTAGAGTCTGGTCCACATGTCTTACCTATTCCGGGTATCTTTCTTTACCCCTAGTTGGTTGTCAGTGAGATGGTGTCTCTAAATGTTTTCAATTGTAGCAGTTTGTAGCCTGGATACATTAGGGTTATTGTTTTTTTCTGGTTTGCTTGCAAACTAGATCTGAGTAATGGCAGGGAGGATTGTGGGATATAGCCTGGTCTCGAGCTTCTCTTAGATGCAGAGCTTTGCTATGCGGCCGACTCGGAGCCGAGGATCGGCTCCGAACCCGTGTGTAAAAACAAAGGCGAGATGAGCACTCCACATGGAACGTTATGGTAAGAACATAACTTCTTTTTTATTCACTTTCTATGTCCCTTATGTCTTCTAGGATAAGGAAATTTTTTTATGCAGGAACATATTATTGCTGTTGCCTTCCTGTGCAATACAATGGTGTGCCTGCATGTGTAGTACTAGTCTGCACTCACTCTCTCTACACTCGAAGTATTGGTACACGTTGTACATAGTATACTACATTTCAGAGCAGTGCACTTTGAATAAGTGGTAATAGTTAAATGGCTTTTTAGTGTGCCAGGATCAGTTTGATTTTTGGTAAAACTTGATCATGTTCCATGAAGCAATCCTGCAGCAGCTTTCCGCTATTCTTATTATATGAACTAGTGGTTGTGAACTACACCCTGATTTGCCGCATGGAAAAAATAAAAGATTTTTCTGTCTGCCAGGGCACATCACTGTATGAATTCAGAATGATGATTCCTGAATACAGGATGTGATCTGTGAAGGAACATATTGGCAGAATGAAAATTAAATGCTTAGCAAGAAGTTACTTCTTGGCTTGGCACTCGCACATTGAAAATTTCGCCCACAGCTATTTGAAAGTCAGATCATATGGAGCACATCAGCTACCTATAGGGGTGCATCATTGGAAATGGCCTACCTCACAAAGGCAATATTTATATATAGACTTTCCAAGCAAATTTATGGATGTGTTATTTCACAGAACAGTTATATTCTCATTCAGAATATCCTGAAGTGGTTATAATGTAATCCATTGTTTCACATAAACCACTGCATTTATCAGTTGCAAGGCGGAATTAGGTACCTTATGTTAATTGAGTAACTGGGCCACAATCCACAACCGAGGGATTGAAAACCTTCATAAAGCAGAATATCATAAAACATTTTCACTTAACCACCCCGCCCTGCAGTCAACAATGGGTACTCAGAGACATTTATACAAATATTTAAAATGTAAGTGAAATGTATAAGCAGGATAAAAGTTGCCTAGCACTGAGCAGCAATACCTTTATGTTATCTAGATTCTGTTTTGCTATACTGCTAGTTTTTAAGGTCTAATGTTGCCTAAAAAGGCACTATGGGGTAGAATTTCTTTGAGCAAAATGGAAAAGCCTTGGGGAGGAATAGGTACAAACAATCACTGGCAAAGCAGTTTGGACTGTCTACCTTGTCCTCCGAGGCTAATAAATATTGAACCACCTTTGAGTAAACCAGAAGCTAAGACAACTGTTGAAGTCAATCTTTTCTTCATATTGTCTCATCAAATTGCTGATTAAGAATAGGTTCTTACCTGCTTTGGACTCGTATTCCAAGAGCTCCATCATGTCTTTCTCTACATATAGTCCACGGAGGTGCTTCTCAAGTCATTTACGCCCACATGCCTGTGTGATGTAGTGAATCCTGACACCTGATAGGCAACTAACCTTGCACAACCTGGTGAGTGGTGTATCAGTGTGTCTCACAATGGAGCCACCTATGACTAGATTATTGTGTCAAGGTTTGTCTTATGGGCTTTTGAAATGAGACACTTTGACTGTTTGATATATGTGTCAAGGTAGGTGCTATGTTGTGTATTTGTGAGGTTGCTGAGGTTATTTTTTTTTTTTTGTAGATTACATTTCGGTGGTCTTTGTGTTTTAGGTAGGGTTAGTTTAAGAGCCTTAGCATATATACCTATATGTGTTTGGTCTGATATCTGTTTAATAATTTTAATATTGTGTTATGTCATGCTAACAAGCTGCTTGTTTTTTGTAGTGTCTTCATTTGAGCATTTTGCCTCCAGTAGCATTAAATAACTGCATCTCTCACTGTGCCAGTTTGTTTAAATAGTAGGTGACTGTCAGTAAACATAAGTCAATTGCTACATTGTTTCAGATGCCCATTTCAACCAAACTGGATACATAGAGAGTTGGAAAGTTCAAATCCATGGGTCCAGGTGTTTGCTAATAATGACTGAAGGGACAATAGGGCTTATGAGGTTTAGAGTTGATTACTGGAGGTGGTGTCTGTCTGGTAGAGCAGATAGTGGTGATTTCAGCTCAGATTCATGCAGTTAGGAATCAGTAATCCATAGCTCCTTCTCTCACCAGAAGCAAAATAGTAGCAGTAGTCCCAAGCTGGGTTCAATGAATTCATTTTCAGGTTTTCCAGTGATTGTTAATCTCTATGATTCTAGGAAATAATGTCTCTGCTCCGTCTCTCACAATCCCAAATTAATTCCCAAGAAGCATTTCCTATGCTCTCCAGTGACTGGTTCCAGGTGAGGAGCTACTGGTCATGAGGTAAAAAACATGGTGAAGGGGTTAGCTATGGAAAAACACACAGGTCAGTCATGACAAGGGACAGAAATTAGGCTACTCTCTCACACCCCTACTGTAGATCTATATACAAAAGCATTAATTTGGTGGAGTTTCACTCCATCAGACCTGCAATGTGGCTTGTTCATGTCATTGCAGTAGAGCCTGTTGAACCTAAGAAATTATTACTAATAGACCTGCTTCCCTTCTGGAACCATGTTAGCACTTGTTTCCTAGGAACATGATCATAATTGGGAGTGCCTACGGACTAATTGTTTGCAGACTGATTCTTTGCAGAAACCATTTTATTGCTTGTTTACTGGGTTTGCAGGGTGTGTTTCAATTTTATTTCTTTGACAAGTTGTAGGGTGTTGAGCCTGTAACGTAAAATAATATAGCTCATTTGTATACAGACCAATGTAATAAGGTGCCAGCACTGCATACTAAACTATTTATCTTCTTGCTTTTTGTGGTATTACCTAAAACATGCAAAATGTACATATATATAAAATAGCTCTCCTTTTGTAAATATTTAATTTCTTTGCACACACTAAACTAGTATAAAATGTATATAGTCGTCATGTCTTTACTCCATCTTGTATATAACTGTTCAGTATTCCATTCTTGTTTCACTCTTATATACTGATTGTAAACTCTTTTTGGACTTTTTGTTGCCAGATGGCCCTGTTCATAGCTGAGAACGGCCTCCAACCAGCCCAACTACCTGTTTATCACATTAGAATAAATAGACGCGCACACACACACACACACACACACACACACACACACACACACACACACACACACACACACACACACACACATATTTTACACACATACCTATTAACATACATACAACTATAGCTAGATAATTCAAACAAATGCATAGACAGACAAAGTATGTGAGGGTCTGTTGCTCACATATGTGAATTTTGCAGTGTAGGTTCTTCATGTAGAGCAATACAAGCTATAGTTCTAGTTTATAAGTGGGTTTCAAATAAAGAAACAGGGTTATGTTAGTGTACTTCAGACTGTATTTAGTTTTTAATTTTTTTGTATTGTTTTGCTGATTTCCATTTTTTCTTTATTTGGTGACAAGTATTGTCTTGGGGAAGAAAGGCATTTTTTCACTCTTTGGTTTCAGATTGCATTTTTCTATCAAAGAAGGTTGGGCAGGTGGGGCCAGGGCTAAGATTGTTTTGTTTTTATTAGTGTGTGTGTGTGTGTGTGTGTGTGTGTGTGTGTGTGTGTATGTATGTATATATATATATATATATATATATATATATATATATATATATGGGATCTGTACAGATGCTCAACTGCATCTTTCACCGAATCTGAATTTGGTGAGCATACTTGAACGAAAGTGCTGTTCACCTAAGCAGCACTTTTGTGTAAGTATGCTTGTTGTTCTGGTTGTACTATGGTGCAGTAAGGGAAAATTCTCTTTTCCCCATTGTAGTGCGACCTCGGCGTGAAAATATTAAAGTAGGGGGTGGGGCGCAGGGGGGCTTGCCCCCTGCATTCAAGTAGATTTTGTGTTTTTTTTTTTTTTAACATACTTTAACAAAAGCACTTTTTTGATGAAAGCGCTTTCGTTAAAGTGTGTTCAGTGGTAATGGATTAGGGCTTTTGATCTTTCGATCAAAGGTCCTAGATCCATGTGTGTGTGTGTGTGTGTGTGTGTATATATATATATATATATATATATATATATATATATATATATGTCTGTGTGTATGTATATATATATATGTATATATATATATATATATATATATATATATATATATATATATATATATATATATACATACACATACACACACTCACACTTTTTACAGGTCTTATACTGCTTTTATTGTTGTTTGATGAGTTTAAGTATTAAGTTCTATGGTGGAATTGTTATAGTAGGAGTTTAACATTTGGTTAACAGAATTGGTCAGGTTTCATGGTTGTCGTTTGTCATTTGGGGTGCCAGGTCAGTATTTATGGCAGGGCTGTACTCTGAAAAGGAGATCTTCAAGCTAGCTTACAGCTGCAGGTATATTTTGGGATGTCTTAAAGAAGTGGGTCTGGAGTTTTCTTAAGTTTATGCAACTTATTTGTGAAGTTTAAAAAAAATCTATGATATTTTGGTTCTGATGTCATGTGTTGATTAGGGGAATGTAGTGGGTAGTTGATTTTAATGAGTTAGTAGTGAGTAATGTTTTTATGTGAAATATTTTGATGCTGTTCTTAAAGATTTTCTTTATAGTTGTGTTCCCAGGAGATGGGTGGGAAGGTCTTGGATGTTTTTCAGACTTATTTAATATTGCCTCATTTCACATGACATCTAGTTTAATCAGTCATATAAAATCATGCAGAATGCAGCCTGGTGTTGGCTGTCCATACTTTGCACACAACACAGTTCGTTGAAGACAATTGAACCTAGTTCATATAGGATTCATCTGCATGCTGTATTACATTTTGGAATGCAAAGTCTAATCTGCACTGATTTATTTTTTCAAAAACAGTGCCACTGGTCTGTGATTCTCATGTTAAAATCCTATCTGTGGTTTTGCATTTTTCCATGCTTCAGTTGCATTGATGTGGCAGATGTTGGAGCATCTTCCTTGCGCCTTGCTCAAGTAACTTAGGCCACTGTGCAACTACTTTGATGGAGTGTAACCTTTTGTCTACTCTGTACATAACAAACAGTGGGCTTATGCTTTGTTAAAGCTGTTCATGAGCCATATACACCATTTTCAAGGGGTCGCAAAGTCTTCAAAAGAACATAGTCTTGAAGTTCTTATTATATTTTTGCTATATTAAAGGACAAAAGCACTGTATCTTATTGTGGTGTCTTGACAGTGTTTCTTTCAGGGTTTACAATGTGTACCCTGCCTGACCACATTATTCTAGTTCAGGTGAGGTAAGTGCAGTAGCCAAGGGGAGGTTGTGGAGGTGGATTTAGGTTTAGGGAGCAGGAAGAGAATTTTAGTGTTAGGGAGTAGAAAATGTGTTTTAGGTTTAGGGTGAAGTAGTGATCAGGGAATTTAGGATTAGTGAATGGTAGGAGAGATTTAGGTTTAGGGAGCAAGGACTGAGGTTAGGAACTTGGCGGGAGTCTTAGGGATAGTGTTAGGGCTCTAGTAAAGCTATAGAGGGTTAGGTTTTGGGAGGGTTAAGTAGTTACTGGAATTTGGGCTAGTGTGACTTTGAGCACCTGTAGTCGAGTAACTACCTGCTGCACAGTGTCCTTTAAACTAGCATTTAGTAAATCGTAAATGTATTTGTGGTGGAAAGAATGGTATTTGTCCCTCATGTTAGTACATCAGTGGCTGTAAATGTAAAAAATATGATTTAAATCCTTAAATGCTCAATTCAAACTATACAGTTCATAGGATAAGATGCTGGGTTATTCTTTATTATATATAATAATGCATAAGAAGAAATCTTACATTAGTACACATGTAATGCATTTACTCAGTAAAAACAATACTTGTGTACTTTTACTGTGAACTTTGGTGTTTCATCATTATTATATTGAATTCTCATATGTAGCAATATTCTGTGCAAAATTGTCAATGCCGGAAAAAAGTATACATTGTGCTTGCTTAGTAGTTCATTGACAGAGAAAAGAGGAGTAATTATATTTCTGAAGCGTCCCAGCTACAAAAGTCATGAATATAAAAGCCCAAATGGTAGAATGTAGCTCTGTCATTTAAATATATTTATAGAGAAAACAAAAGTAAATATACACCTTTGGTATGGAATAGGGAATACCTTACTAAATATTACCATAAAATGCACTTTTTTTTGCAGTGAACTTAGGTTCACTGCAAAAAAAAGTGCATTTTATGGTAATATTTAGTAAGCTACTTATCTGCAGATAGCTTCTGGCTAGGATCCACAATGGTTGGAAAGTAGTTGTTAAATGTGTTGCATCTTATACATATTGATTTTTTCACAATAGTTCACTTACAGAAAAGAATGAAGATTAACACATTTACAGAAATGTTTTTACTACAAATCTATATGGTATAATAAGTAGAAAGATAAATATAACGTGGCATGTTATAAGAAACCTGCAAAACTGAATATAAACGTTATGTGCTGTTAAGAAGTCTGTTCTATGCTTTCCAGAACCATTCTGAATAAAATCTGTGTAACATTCTTGGCAGGGGGCAAGGCCAGCGACCACTGCCTGTCCGAATGCCCATCCTCCTTACTTATTCTAACTTTAAGTATATACAGTATTAGGGAAGCTTGAGTTCATTTAATTTGATAACCAAGTAGTTATTTCTAGCATTATGCCACTCTGTTGTTAAAGCTGGGGAGGTGAAGACATTGCCTGACACAATGGGATGCAGGGCTGTTTGTCCTCCTTAAAATATATTAATTATGTGTTTGCCTGTATTTCACTTATCATTCATGTAATTATAATGGTTGATATCAAGTACTGCAAAAAAGTTTAAAGCATATTTAAAACAACCATTATTTAAAAATGATCAGATAATGTTAAAAACACTTGAAGAGGTTAGTTGTAAGAGGCCTGCTGAATTGTGGAGGGTGTGCATGTGTGTGTGTGATTGATATATACACTTTCATAAACACATATATGCATACGCACACACGTATATTTATACCTGTGTGTGTATGTATATATATATATATATATTTATATATATATATATATAGATATATATATATATAGATATATATATATATATCTATCTCCATACACACACACACACACACACACACACACACACACACACACACACACACACACACACACACAGTATTACAGTGAACAAGCCATAATGGGTGAAAACCAACTATGTGTAGAGGACTATTTGATGTTTGGATTTCTTATTAAAGTTATTCAGTGATTTATGTTTATCTTTTTTTGTGGTAGATAGTGTTTTTGTTTTGTTTATTTTTTCCAAGCGCTGTATCCTGTGTGTGGATGCACACACATAACTGTAAATAAATAGATGTATATGGGTAACTGCTTGTGTAACATGTCCCTCATATACAGCAGTTGAGCCATAGTCTGTAAACCAACTCTAGGATGTCTGCATCTTCTCACTTAAGCTGTGATTATCAGTAAAATGTCTGCCTCTGTCTTCATCTTCAACCTTTAGCCATGTTAACAGTGTTTTGACTTCAGGCATAAAAGATAATTTTGATTGTTAGAGTGATCATTTTACTACAGCAAAAGTATAATTTGGTCTGTTATACTATTGTAAGTCTGTTGTGCAAAGATGTTTAACACTCGTGGTTATTTTTGCATTGTAGTTTTTCAGTATGCTAACTGGCAATATAAAGAACTGCACTGCTATGGGCACGTGATCTTTGTTGACTCATTTCTGTACTTGTAAATGCATTTTTAGTTTTTGGTCTTCCCAGATGTGATCCAGATGATGTCTTAAATTTGCACACTACAAGTGAAACTGAAATGGTTTATGCAGCTGATTGTATTTGATCATTGCATAGAATACCAACAGCATATGTTAACACCTGAGTATAGGTCACATTGTCCCTTTGAGGGTTGGGAAAATGCTGCCCTTCAGAAATTAATCTCTATTCTGATGTTTACCTGCCATCATCTGCTTGCCTTTCACTCATGCAAGTTATGTTTTCAACTCCTACATATGGTCACCATCTGTCATAGCCTTCCTTGTTAAGTATAGGCTTTCCTTTGACTATAGAAAACTAATAGTCACTACAAACTGTGCTGTGTTCTTTCAGGAAAACAGCAGGCAAAAAAATCACCTTGGGTGTCATCTTACCTAGATAGAATCTGTAGCTGGATTTTACTTGAAGGACTGCGGTTTGATTTAAAATATAAAAATGTAATGCTGGTGTCCAAAATTACTTGCAGCTTACATTTTGGGATCATTATTGTAAGCTTTGATAAAGCAATAGAGATATCAAATTCACAGGACAGGCATTGTTGGTTCAGATGATGCAGTAGCAATCTTGTTTTAAAAAGGAATTATACTGTTAATCTGGATGGTTTGTGTTCCTCTTATTATGTCTGGAAGGAGTAGTTTTGCAATCTTACCTGTGCATGATATTGTATTACTTGCGCAATCAATGGTGAATGATAGTATTTGCATTATTGCTTGAATATTTTTTATACCTGAGGTTACGTTATGAGGCATGTTATAAAGGCAGAGTGCCTTGCGTATTTTTCATGTATTATTCTGTAATCAGACAGGTTCAGTCTGAAATGTGCTGTTGTGATTATGTACAGTATACAGGGAGAGGGAGAGCATGTAGAAGTATTTTTAAGCCCATTATAGTAGCGGTGATATCTTTACGGTTGTGAAATGCAGCTAAACCATCAATTAGTTATGCTACTTGTCCATTATGTACTGTACAGTACAGTAATGCACAAGATGAAGTTAGGCATTTCAAACAGGTGTAGCCAAAATATTTTTGACTTGCAGAGCATGTCCTCCTATAAATGTTTTTTTCTGTTGCGAATCATAAATCTGTAATTAAAGATGCAGTGCTTTTGCAAGAAATTCCTATTGGAACCTTATAACTGGTGAATGGTAATAAGAATACATCAGTTATAGATTTCCAGTCTTTTCTGTCTCACATATAACTTTTTGTTTCCTTTATATGTAAAAAGACTGGGCACTTGTCTTTGATTTAGTCAAAATTGTGATCTCTCAAAATTACATTTTGCAGAGTGACCTACATGCGTTATACCTGGATGCACTCTTGGCAATGACACAGGAACATTTTCCTGCTATTTTACAGTGGCTTGTTTCTATTCTATGGGAGATGGGGGTGGGGGGTGTGATTCACATGTTAATTACTCTGAAATGTTATGGCTCTGTTTGTCTCAGCTGTTGGCCGTACACTGGATGTATTCATGCATTGTACTGTGTGCTGGTGAAGTTTGTTTCCATTTAAGGAAAAAATGCATAATCATTTTTTTTTGTTATTTAGAACAGTTTATTATGTGTTGTTAAAGTGAGTGATCATCAAAATGGCATGGAGTGTTTTTTGTATTTGTGTTCTGTGCTGCATGAACCTGAAGTCATACTGACCTGAGAAACCCGTATGCTTTAAATCACAACTTGGAGGGCTTGTGTTTATATTGTGGACATATGCAAAAAAAAAAAATAGGGAAAAAAAAAAAAGAATTTTGTTTAGACATAGTGATATCAAAGAATATTATTATAGTTATTGAAAATACCATATTAGTTGCTTGTTGAAATTTCCCAGTATTCAAAACATCTATCTTCAGAATATTGTATACTTAAACATATGTCCTTTCTACTGCTAAGTTTGCAAATGTGTAGTGTTGTAATTGCAGATACAGTAGGTTCATAGGTAGGTACTAGGCTGTTGGCCCTAGGGCCTATACAAGCCTAGCCAAAAAGGTACCCTGGCTTTCGCCACCCAAGAAAATTATTTTCCTGTGCCCCTGTCAAGCAAAACCACAGAAGTGATCCCTGGGGTGAATTTCCTATTACCTATCCAATCATCAGGATTTTTCTTGAAGAGTGCTAATGAGGAGCTCTGTTTGACATAGGTAGTCTGTTCCAGAGTATGGGAAGTCTGTGAGACAGGAATCTATCCCTCCAGCATGTTCTGTGTATTGTGGTGACAAGGTTTAGGTCCCTAGAGCGTGTAGCTCGGAGGGATTGGGATTTCTTTAAGTGGAGCATGTCCAACAGCTCTGGGTTTGACATAGCTTTGTATATTAGGCAGATATCGCCTCTGAGTAGGCGATATGCGACGGAGTAAAGCTGGAGTTTTTTGAGACGGTCTGCGTAAGGCATCTGTTTGAGGCCAGTAATCCTCTTTGTGAGGTATTTTTGTGGCCTTTCCAGTTGTTGTAGATGTCTTGTGAGGTATATACCAAAAGGGGCCTTGTACTCTTTAATGGGTCTCATGAGTAGAGCGGAACAATGACCTCTCTTTTTTTCTGGATGAGAAACCTTTTGTGATGAGGTGTGCTACGTAGAAGGATTTCCTGACCACTGTGGCGATGTGATTATCAAAGGAGAGACTACTGTCCACCTGTGTCCCAAGGTCTCTTATCACACTTCCAGTGTTAAGTAGACTACCGCCTATGTGGTAGTTCATGGATACAGAGTTTTTACCAAAGGGGATGACAATGCACTTTTTGGCATTGAGCTTGATACCATGGCTTTTACACCAGGCATCTGTCTCAGTGAGGCCCTTTTGTAGGGTGTCCACATCGTTAGGAGTTTCGATTATGGCTCCTAGTTTGCAGTCATCTGCGAATTTAGTTAGCCAAAGACCTCCTGTGTTAGCCTGTACTTCAGAGAAGTAGATACCAAACAGGAGAGGATCCAGGACTGAACCCTGTGGTACTCCACTTGTCACTGGTCTGAAGTCTGATTTGGAGTCTGCTACTTTCACAGTGTGGGTTCTGTCAGTAAGCCAATTGGCAACCCATCTTGTGACATAGGGATTTATACCTAGTTTAGTGAGTTTATCTATAATTCCAGAGTGGGGGATGGTGCTGAACACCTTGGCGAGATCTAGATAGGCTAAGATAGATAGTACTAAGTGAAATCACTAATCTGAAAATTTACACTTAGGCTTATTGTGTATCTGTAAGACATTCTTAGTGTATTTGTAAGACATTGTTAAAGTGTATTTGTAAGACATTTTAGAGTGTGGATTATTAAACGATTTATCCATTTTAATGTTAAATCATCTAGTTATAGGTTCATAGGTAGATACTAGGCTATTTGCCCGAGGGCATTTATAAGCCTAGCCAGAGTGTGTCGGCTTTCGCCGCCCCATTGATTAATTAACTGATCCTCTGTCAAGCAGAGCCAATGAAGTGATCCCAGGGGTGTATTTTCTGTTACCCATCCGCTCGTCAAGGTTTCTCTTGAAGAGTGTTAGTGAGGGGCTCTGCCTGATGTAATTTGGATTTTTGTTCCAAAGCATGGGGAGTCTCTGTGACAGGAATCTATCCTTCCAGCATGTTCTGTTTATTGTTGTGGTGAGGTTTAGCTCACTAGAGCGCGTGGCTCGCAGTGACTTGGATTTCTTTAGGTGGAGCATATCCATCAATTCTGAGTTGAACATGGCTTTGTAAGTCAGGCAGAGATCACCTCTGAGTAAGCGATACGCAACTGAGTACAGCTGGAGTTTCTTCAGTCGGGCTGCATAGGACATATGTTTGAGACCAGTAATCCTCTTGGTGAGGTACTTTTGTGGTCTTTCCAGCTGTTGGAAGCGTCTTGTGAGGTACATCCCAAATGGGGCATTGTACTCTATGATGGGTCTAATGAGTGATGAGTAGAGGGGCACTATAACCTCTTTATTTCTAGATGTGAACCCTTTAATAATTAGATGGGCCACATAGAAGGATTTCCTAACTACTTTGGCAGTATGATTGCCAAAGGAGAGATTACTATTTACCTGGGTCCCCAGATCTCTTATTACCCCTTCTGTTTTAAGGGGGCTGCCACCTATGTGGTAATTTGTGGGTGTTTTGTTTTTCCCAAACAGGGTGACTATGCTTTTTTTGGCATTTAGCTTGAGGCCATGACTTTGACACCAGGTGTCCAATTCAGTAAGGCTCTTTTGGAGGATGTCCATGTCAGCCGTAGAGTCAATTATGGCTCCCAGTTTGCAGTCATTGGTGAACTTGGTTAGCCATAGTCCTCCTGTGTTTGCCTGTACTTCTGAGAAGTATATGCTGAACAGTAGGGGTCCCAGGACCGAGCCTTGCGGGACACCACTTGTGACTGGTTTAGAGTCAGACCTGGAGCCCGCTATTCTTACCGTGTGAGTTCTGTCTGTAAGCCAGTTGGCAACCCATCTCGTGATGTAGGGGTTTATGTTCAGGCTGGTGAGTTTTTCTCTAATACCCAAGTGTGGAATGGTGTCGAAAGCCTTGGCGAGGTCAAGGTAGGCTGTGTGAACCACTTTTCCCTCGTCTATGGCCTTGGTGACTGTCTCGAATAAGTCCACCAGGTTTAGTAGGCATGATCAGCCCTTAACAAAGCCAAACTGGGTCGGGTCAAGTGTTTGGAGGTTCCCACTGTCTTTGTTAATGAGTTCCATGATGATGCGCTCCATAGCCTTGCAGACCAAGCTAGTCAGGCTTATGGGGCGATAGTTACCATGGTCAGTTGTGGCCCCTACTTTGTGGAGAGGAATAACCATTGCAGTGCACCATTCTATAGGCATGTAGCCTGTGGAGAGGCTAAGGTTGAACAGCATGTTTAGGTGGGGGGTTAGTTCATTCTGTAGTTCATGCAAGACGCAGCCTGGGACACCATCTGGTCCCATTGACGTTGTGTTTTTGGCTTTTGAAAGGGCTGTTTTCACCTGTGCGTTTTTGATTTTTGGGACACTGCACTTTTCCAGTATTGTTGTGGGCCCTTTTGGAGGTGAGAAGGGGGTGAAGTTTGCACTGAATCTATTTGCCAGGATGTTGGCAATATCAGTAGGTTCAGTATATTTTGTGCTGTTTTGCACTAGTTCAGTGCGTATCTGCGAGTTGCCACTTAGATTATTAACATAGCTAAAGAAGGCTTTGTGGTTATCTTTTGAATCCTTTGCTATTTTCCTTTCAAAGTTAGCCTTGGATGATTTCATGAGGGACCTCAGTTTCTTACTGATACTGATCAGGGATGTCTTTCCTTCTTGGGATTTGCTTTTTTTCTGAACTATTTTCCTCCTTTTATTGTATAGCCTGTTTATTGCAGGGGTCCACCAAACGGGTTTCCTTCTCTTAGAGGAGTGAATCAGTTTTGCTAGGGATGGCACTATCCATGCGTCCTTGTAGGTGCTCATACAGTGCATTTGTAAAGGTTTCTGCATCTTGGGGAATGTTATCCTTTAGCGTGGGGGCTGTGAAACTTACCACCTCTGTCTTAAGTAAGATGAAGTTTGCTTTAGAAAAGTTTTTTACTGTGGTTTCCTTAGTTGAGGGTGGTGGTGGGGTGTGGACATCCAGAGTGATTAGTTTATGGTCTGATCTAACCAGAGATGGGTTGACCTCTAGTGTGGAACACCTGTCACCCATGTTGGTGATGAGCAGGTCCAATATGTTTTCACCTCTGGTAGGAGAGTTTATGAATTCCAGGAAGCGCTGGGCTTGGGAATTTGTACTCTAGTATTTTTCCCAGTGAATGGTAGGGTAATTGAAATCACCCAGTATCAGGGTGTTTGGTAGGACCTTCATGTTTTCCATTGTCTCCAGAAAGGTGGAGTGGTGGTCCTGGGTCATGGAAGGTGATCTGTAGCAGGCCACAATTTGCATTGCAGATTTGCCCGATGTTAGTTGCACATGGATGATCTCAAAGGTATCATGCTGCACCACTAATCTGGAGGTGTAGGTGTCCTTGATGAATATGGATACACCCCCTCCTTTTGTGTTTCGGCCCATGTTCTGTGGCCGAAACGTGTGGTATGAGTTGTAGCCCGGTAGTGCTGGGGTGCTGTCTGGAGCCTTGAACCAGGTTTCAGTTACTGCACAGATGTCGACGTTCTCCATACTGAAGACTGCTTCGAGCTCGTGCATTGTGAGATTTAAACTCCTGGCACTGAGTAGCATAACCCTCAGTTTTTTGTTAATTGTGTTGTTTACGGAGGTGGGTTTGACTTTTGAGCCTTGCCTAAAAAAGGCACTATGGGGGCAGCAAGAGCCTTGGCCATTATTCAAAAGCCTAGGGGTGACACGTGAAAGCCATCTCTTGTGAAGCAATGCAGCTTGTCGAGCATGTCGTCCCAGGCTGACAGACACTGGATCCCTTTTGAATGACACCAGAAGCTTAGCCAATTGTTCAAATTGATATTTTTTTCTTTATACTGAGGTATCATTCTTGGTGAGGGCAAGATGCTACTCAGGGTCAGGGTCATACCAGCCTGGGCTACATGATCAGAGAGCTCTTCCATGTCTCTTTTCATGTAGTCCAGGGAGGTACGTCTCAGGTCATTCACACCAGCATGAACAATGGCAGAGTCATATTTGTACTTGTTCTGGAGTGACCTGAGTGCTTCTGTTATGTGGCAGATTCTGGCTCCCGACACGCAGCTAACAGTAACCTTCTGCTTGTCCAGTCTAGTGAGTGGGACATCAGTGTGCCTGACTATAGAGTCACCTATTACTAGTGTGTTAGGTATCTTATTTCACCTTAAGGGCTGTGATTGTGCGGCACACTGATTTTGTGTTTTATGTGTTGTTTGGTTTGTGACAGGAAGTGCAGGTTGTTTGGATGTCTGCTTTGGAGGTCTCTGATGCTTTTGTAGGTTTTTATTTCGAGCCTCCGAGTATGATTTTGTGTATTTATGTGTATTTTTTGCCAGTGCTGTTTTAGTAAGTCTGTGTGCGGCTGGAGTTGCGATGCAAGTGTTATCCTTCTCCTCTTGACGGTCTGTTCCAGTCTTGGGTGGAGACAGCTTAGCTTCCAATTTGGCTGTATAATTGCATCTCTCGCATATGTTAGTGCTTTGTGGTAGGAGGAGAGGGTTGTCTGTGTACATGAGGCAGTTGTAACATTTCCTCAGGATACCCAGATTCACCAGCTGGACTGGAGAGTGCACCTGAAGTTGCCCTTTGGTCATGCCTGAATAGTAGGGTGAGCTGCTTAGTCGCTTGGTTAGTGAGGGGTGAATAAAGAGCCTTGCCCTGCTGGGCAATCGGTGTCGGGGTATATTAGTGCTTGCTATTAGGTCTGAGCAAGTGCTGGGCTGTAAGATGCTTTTTGAGTGCTTAGGTTGAGAGTTAGACTAGTTTCAAGGGAAAAACTGAAGAGGAGACTTAGTGGAGCCGGGAATAATTTAACCGTAGCTAACCAGCACTGACTGATGTAGAAAACCATGCAAACATGGTTTTTATAGTAGGTAAATGAAGGAGACAGAAATTGGCCCAAAATGGCCAATAAACTGCTTACTTCTGGCCTGGAGCCACTCCTCCAGGGACAGATAGGTTGCTCAAAGCTCCCTTCTCTCACAGGTGAACAGAGAAACTTCCTTCTATCCAAGTAAGGTAATAGCAACTCAGAAACTAGTATCATAGCCCTGAATTCAGAACTAGCCTGAAAACTGGACTATACTAGCTTAGAAAGGCAGGAAACAAGGATTTTTTTTTTAAAGATAAGGCAAAAACAATAACAAATACACTTAAAACAGCTTTAAAAGACTACAAACAATCAGAAAAGGCTATCGCACTTTAGTGTGTAGTCTACAACAGTTAAACAAATTATTTAAACAAAAAAAAACTTTTTAAAAGTGCAGGCAGTCAAATAAGTACAATATGTGAAAAAACAAGCTTTTAAATCACAATAAATGCTGGAAAATCTGTGTTTAGGTGGAAAACAGTTAAGTACAGCAAGAAAGTACAGAAAACTGATACTTAATCAGTCCAAAGTCTCTCTCCTAAGCTAGAAGGCTTGTATCAGTTTAAGGCTTTCTAGTGCTACCCAGTGGGTTAGTTACAGGAAAGATGGGAAACAATCACAGATGTGGTCTTTTAAACCAGAAAGTTGAAAGAGATGGACAAACTGTCCAAATGGCCAATAAACTACAATTTCTGGGCCAAGAACCTCTCCTCTCATGCTAGACAGGCTGCATAGTGCTTACCACTCCCACTGATAAGCTAGAAGGCTGTCCTCCAACACAGGAAGGCTTGCGGGGCTCAGAAACTTACCAACAGTCCTGGATACAGCAACTCTGTATCCAGGCTAGGCTAGTTACAGGAAACAAGCTCAAGTGCGGCTTTTAAACCAGAACGTTGAAAGAGATGGAAAAAAACTGCCCAAACGGCCAATAGCTACAATTTCTGGTCCAGGAACCACTCCCCTTGTGGTAGATAGGCTACCTAATGCTTAACACTCCCATTGATAAGCTAGAAGGCTTCCTTCCACCACAGAAAGGCTTGGGGGCTCAGAAGCTTACAAAGAGTCCTGGAATACAGCAAATCTGTACCTGGACTAGACTAGTTACAGGAAAGGCGGGGAACAAGTACAAATGTAGGCTTTTAAGCCAGCAAGTTGAAAGAGATGGGAAACTGCCCAAACGGCCAAATAAACTACAATTTCTGGGCCAAAACTCACTCTTCCCATGAAGGATAGGCTACCTAGTGCTTACCACTCTCACTGATAAGCTAGAAGGCTTCCCTCCAACACGGAAAGGCTTGGGTGGGGGCGGGGGGGGCTCAGAAGCTTACAAAGAGTCCTGGATACAGCAAATCTATACCTGGACTAGACTAGTAAAAGGAAAGGCAGCAAACAAGAGCAAACACAGGCTATTAAATCAGAAGGTTGAAAGAGATGGAAAAGCTTCCTAAACGGCCAATAAACTAAAATTTCAGGGTCAAAACCCACTCTTCCCGTGGTAGATAGGCTATCTAGTGCTTACCACTCCCACTGATAAGCTAGAAGGCTTCCCTCCAACACAGAAAGGCTTGGGAGGCTCAGAAGCTTACCAACAGTCTTGGATACAGCAAGTGTTTATTTGGACTTGACTAGTTATAGGAAAGGCAGGAAACAAGCTTAGAATTTTTTTTTGTTACAGAAAAGCAGCTAAAACAGCAGTAAATACAATTCATATTGTAGTGTAGGCCAGCACACCCGAGCGTGTAACAACACTACGGCAAATACAGTTCAAATAAATGCAATTAAATTAACAAATGACTAAAAGACAAGTGCAGAAGGCAGTAAATTAGAAGGCTACTAACAAGCAGTAATAAGTGAAGAGTAAGAGCGATGAACAGATAACAGCACACAGAAGACCAACTAAGACAGTTACAGTAAGAGCGGTTGAATAAGATATATATATAATTTTATTTATTTATTTATATTTTTGAAGGAAGGAACAGAGCAGGATTAAGAGGCTACAGGGGTTGTCCTTCCTAAATGCTCTCTTTGTACACAGTAGAAGTGCCTGAAATCAGAATATGATCTCACTGCACTCAGTTGAGTGAGCAAATGAGATAGGCCCAGAAGGAGTATCCAAATGCATATCTACAAGAGGAGCAGGCAATTTCAAAGCCACCAACATTAATACCAAAACAAGAACAAGGAGGGTGGGTGGGGAACTAACTGTAGAGAGACAGCCACAACTTTAGTTGAGTTAATATTCAGTGAAAAACACAAATAAATAAATTAAATACAGTACTATATGAAAAAGAGCAGATAAAAGTGTACTAAAATTCACTTATACGTCCAGCTGATTTCAGGTAGATGTTAGCCGGCCAAAGCTTTGATATGCCTTATTTCAGTCCGTCACTGCCAAAACTAGTATCCTATAGCTACTTGTTTCCATATTTCTTAATTTTGTGACATACTGTGTTTAGTATTTACAGAAGGTAGAAAGCTCATGCCACAAATAAGGCTTTAAACAAAAGCTCCTCATAGTCACATGGTTAAAGATCTTGGACTGCTTTGTCCATTTGTTAACATAACATAACACTTGTCTGGCTTTCAAGGAGGAGAATTAACTTACATAAGTAGTTCTGCTGGATGATGTCAAGAATGTGAATTTTTTGACCTCTCATGGATAGAAAGCTGGTTGGTGATGCACAAAACTGTGAAACTCACTTTTTTTTTTTTTTTTAGGGTGAACAGTATTCTTGGCAATATTTGTTTCTTAGCAGTACTTTCTCGATACCTGAAGCAATTACTAAGACATTACCTAGAACTGCCTACTCACCCTCAATTGGCCCTTTTGCTGATGAGTTACCAGAGGCTTGCTTGCAGAGGCCTTAGTCCCCCTCTACATCATCGGTGCGCACCACCAAAAGTCTCTCAGAACTTGATGTGGAGAGGCTAATGAATAAAATCTTGTGGGCTAGAGGGCTTTCAGGTCCCCCTTAAGTACCAAACCCCTCGGGGCTTGGTACTGAATTTTCTTTCATAACTTTAACTACTACTCCTTAACCGCCTCTGAGGTCTTGGAGTCCTCTGTTCCGAGTCTCCTGGCATTGACTGTACTGGCTCCAGAGCTATTCCCTTCTTTGGAGCTGGTAGTTACCCTGAGTTCTTTGGTTATTTTGGAACCGGAGACCTCCCAGAGCCATGGCTGCCCTGCCAGTTCCAGGAACAGATTTCAGTTCCAGGTTTTTCAGCGCCATCTCTGCTCATCAGTGCATTGACTTGAGTCAGTGTGGCTCCAGCTTCGGTCTTGAGGATCAGTTCTTCAGAACAGGAGGTAACCCCAGTTCCGAGGCAGTCTTTCTTGGCTCTGGGGTCCCTTCCCTCCTCAGGAGGGCTGGTCTTTGAGGCTATGCAGAGAACTTTTCTTTTGCAGAGGCTCAGTCGGTGCCTACTCCCTCAAAACAAGTACCTCCCTCTGGCTCAGTTATTCCGCCTGCCTCTTCACTGGGCCAGTGCGTGGTTGTCACAGGCACAGGTACTGTCATCTTTTGATACCTGCCCAATTATCCCCCTGAGGAGGTCCCTCAGAAAAAGAAGTGCAAGAGGAAACACTTGGATTCCCCCCAGGAATCAGTCACCCAAGATACAGATTTTGATGAGGGGGAAGGCTGCTCACGGCCACACCCTGAAGATGTCTCGTTTGGAGACATCTTGGAAATTTTAAAGCAGAGGGATGGCTGGAAGCCCAAAAACACTTTCTCTGAGGGATCTGTCTACCTGCAGGCTTTTGGCACCTGCCCGTCTACATCTTGGGTGACGCCGCTTGCTGATGAACTCATTCAGTTGATTTCACAGTGGGCATAGAAGACTCCAGATACCATTGTGCCTATCCCCAAAAGACCAGATAAGATACTTTCCACACCTAAAGACAAGCTGTTTTGGGCTAAAGGGTTAGCAGTAGATGATATGATCATAGCAGACACCACTAAAAAGGTACTAGCAGAGGAGAGTTCCTCTGTCCATCCCCTCAACAGGGAGTCTTGGGCTATGGACAGATTTGGGGAGTGGGTCTACTCTTCATCGACCTTCGCCATAAGGTCCATGTATTTTCTGGCACATTTCAGCAGACTCCAATGGGATCTGATTAAGCAGCTGTAGCTGAATGAGTCCAAGAGAAAGTAGCTTTCCAGTTAGCCCCCCTGGAGTCTGTATCCAGTCTGTCCATGAGACTGATCACCCGCACAGCTGAAGGGATGTCTAGAGCGGTGGGTACAGGTATAGCCGTTAGGAGACATGCCTGGATATGCCTATGGGACCTTGCAGAACCATTCAAGTCTTCTTTCGTCCATGCTCCTTTTGACGGAACTTCCTTGTTTGGCCCCAAAGTAAAAGAGACTTTAACCAGGTGCGAGAAGGATGGGAAGACCCTTTCTGCAGTGAGTGTATGTTTCCCCACCCCCCCCAAAGGTCCTTTTCTAGGAACCAGAGGAGTGGTGGAAAAATGCAGTTCAAGAAATCCCAAGAGCTTTTCCAAGACACGTAGAGGGAGTTCCCCCATGGGCAAAGGGGGGAACCAAAACCGAAGACACCTCCCTCATGGCACTCATGGCAGAGGTGGTCCGCTAAAGCAAGGCTTCAGGGATTCCTTTCCAGGCAAGCCCTTTCAGTATTCCTGAAGGGATGCCCAATTGTCTTCCTCTGGAGGCATTTGGAAGATGCTTATCCTTGCACCTAAACACCTGGCTAAACTTGACAGATTCCTGGGTGCAACAGATTGTATGCAGAGGCTATACCATTCCCTGTTCTCAACCTCCCCTGCTTACAAGAAAATCCTGGATGTTCCACCAAATCAGAGGGATTCAGCAGTACAAGAAATCTAAAAACTGCTGGACAAAAGTCATCCAACAAGTCTCACCAGACCTAGATGGATCTGGAACCTACTGAAAATTATTTTAAGTGCCAGAAAGAAAGGGGACTGGAGATCAATTTTGGATCTCAGTGTACTGAAAAAATCAGTTTGGCAAACAAAGTTCCGGATGGTCCCAGTACAATCTATCCTTCCTTTTCTGAAGAGAGATGACTGGATGTGCTCAGTAGACCTTCAAAATGCATATTACCACACAAAAATGGACAAGCGCTCCAGAAGGTTCCTCCACTTCCAGCTGGGAGCCAGTTATTACCAGTGCAGAGTACTGCCCTTTAGACTCACCACAGCCCCCAGGGTGTTCAGCAAATGCATGGCAGTAGTAGCAGCTCACTTAAAACTGCAAGGATTCCAAGTGTTTCCATACTTGGATGACTGGCTCATAACTGCTTCGACCAAGCATCATTTGATAATAACCAGGGACTTCACCCTCAACATCTGTGCCCATCATGGTACATCTAGAAATGTCATGTTTAACCCCAGCACAATCATTAGAATTCATAGGGGCAGTATTGAATACTTGGGCAATGATGGCATCTCTTCCACCAGAGTGACATCAAAGAATTGTGGATCAGGTACAACAATTACTCCACAGAAAGAAGGTTCCAGCACATTTAGTCTTGCAAGCCCGAGGATCTGTGACAGCTTCTATAACTTTAGTGCCACTAGCCAGGTTATAAACAAGAATTCTGCAATGGCTACTAGCCTCCCAATGGTTTATCCTTCATCACCCATTGTCAAACCAAGTCCTGTTCACCAACAATTGCAAAATGGATCTTCTTTGGTGGATACAGTCTGAGTATGTTCTTTACTGTCGTTACTTTGTTTTTCTGAAACCTACAGCGATAGTGATCATGGACACCTCCCAGATGGGGTGTGGGGCATTTTCTGGGCAAGACAGTCCAAGGCACTCAGTCCCCATTAGAGGCCAAGTTGCACATCATTGTCTTGGCGATAAGAGAAGTGGTGCTTGCATTGCAGGCATTTCAGACAGCTCGTCCTCAGGGGACTTTTGCAATTCAAACAGACAGTATGTCAGTGGCTTGGTACAGCAACAAGCAGGGAGGAACCAAATTTTACCCCCTTTATTGAGAAGCCCTCAGAGTGTGGCAGTGGGTGACCTCTTCAACCATTTTCTAATAGCAATGCATATTCTGGGGAGTTCCAGTGTGACTGTCTTGTTCACCCAAATATTTTGAACTTCAAGCTGTTCCATTAATTGCCAGGTGTTGTAATATTTTTTCTCCAGTATGTCACATCCTTTTATCAGCTCACAAGCCTTCCATTGAAAAACTGTACTCTAGTAAGTGGAAGAGATTTTCCATTTGGGCCATTGAAAAACAAATTGATCCTTTACGCTTCCATAGACCATGTTCTAGACTTTTTAACCTCTCTCTTTAATGCTGGAGCTTCTTCCATCATCAAACTACACTTAACTGCTATCTCTAATTTTCATAATAGTTTGGATGAATGTTCCTTGGCCTCTCACAAACTTTGCAAATTTTTCCTCAGAGGTACACTTCTGCTAAAACCCCTGTTCAAAGATCTGATTCCTCCGTGGGATTTGAACCTAGTACTTCAGGCAGTGAGTGATACATCCTCCCTTTGAACCCTCTGTGGAATGCGATCTGAAATTTTTATCTTGGAAGACACTCTTTTTGGTAGTCATTTCTTCTGCCAGGAGGATTTTGGAGATTCAGGCCTTATCATCTGAACCTCCTTACCTAGTTTTCTATAAGGATAGGGTGTCTTTGAGAACAAATCTCTCCTTTCTTCCCAATGTAGTAACAGAAACTAACATTAACCAGGTGATTAATTTACTCATCTTCCCGAATAATTCTAACAAAGGGGAATATGGCCTTCATTTACTAAATGCCTGTAGACAGTTACTTTTCTATCTTCACAGAACAAAAATGTAAGACAATCAAGTCACCTGTTTGTTTCCTATTCCAGTACAAATTTGGGCAAGGCAGTCAGCAAGAATACTCTAAGTGGCTAAAAGACTGCAGTACCTTCATTTATGATAAGAATAAACTGACCTTGCCTAGACCAGTCAAAGCACATTCTACAAGGTCCATAACTATTTCAGCTGTCTTTCAGTCCGGAGCTTCTATGGATGATATATGCGCAGCAGCTACTTGGGCTCCCCCCATACCTTTATTAATCATTACAAAGTGGACTTGGTCTCTAGGGGGAACATCATCCTTTGGCTCAGTGGTGCTTAGGAATATCCTTCCGTGAGTCCACCCAAGTTTTAAAGTAGCTGGGGACTTTGTCCCATCTGTCAAGGATGGAATGAAGATAGACAACATCAGATAAAGAAGTTAAGTACTTGACACACGTTCCATCTGTGTTGTCTGTCTTCATTCATCCTTGACTTCCGCCGACCCCAAAGATTTTTGCTGGAGCAGATCTTATCAGTAGATAAGGCTTTGATCTAGCTCTCCTTTTCTCATTTATATATATATATATATATATATATATATATATATATATATATATATATGGTTTATATGTTTCTATATTTTCTGCAAACTCGATCTGAGGTAATTGAAGCTAGCGAGTTTTTGGCTGGCACGAGCTGTAGTAATGGCCAAGTCAGTTGAGATATCGGAATCAAACCCATCTGTCAAGGATGAATGAAGATAGACAACACAGATGGAATGTTATGATAAGTACATAACTTCTTTTTATATATCTATAACACATCAAACTGCATAAATTGTGACTAGCTTGTGAATATTCAAGTCTACTGACACATATTAGTTTTAATAACACCTTTACACAACTGAGCGACAACCCTCATACTTTCAGTCTTTACCAATGGTACATTATGAAGACAATAACTTACCCCCACACACAGGTCAAATTTAGCCTTTCACATCTGTACACTGAGTAAATCTTTCAGAAACTTGAGGCTTAATGTACATACCCATATTACTACCTATATAATAAAGAAATTTTAGTCTACCTAGGCATTTTTTTTCAGGGAACTGCACATGTAAACAGCCACCTCTTCTAACTTGAGTCATGCTTGTCTAGCTATTTGCTTTTTGTATAGCAGCATGATTATCTGCCTTAACTATCTCCCAAATCACATGCATTTGCTATTAACCTGGCTTAATGAATACCTCATGGTCATACTGAAAATTTGCTTCATCCATTGTAGCCACTCTGTGAGGTTTATATACACTGTAGACGGTCCGTTTAGGCTCCACAGTTTGATCATTAAGTCTTCCAAATTATTGGCAATCTCTACAATCTTTAACCTTAATACTCTTTTATAGTTTTTCAAGTTGTTGGATGTATAGCATCATGGTTGACCCCTTTCTGCTTCCAACTAATTTCTCCCTTCAAATACTTGGATTCCGCTGCTCACTCCATTTCTTTAAGTATCATTCAGTAGAGGGCAGATTTATTATTCTTTGGTTTGTCCAAAATCTCATTGAATTTATTACTGTGTAGCTCAAATAAATTGAGGAAGCAATTAATGTTACCAAGCACTATGCATGCTTTTCCTCTACTGATGTGATTTTGTTTTTTAGTCATTTTGACCTGGTACTACAAAGCACGTTATCTGCCTATAGTGTGACACAGCTTGCTAGTAATAAATGAGGTGGTTTGTTTCTTCATTTAACCAAGTAAAATGCAATCTTCCTGTCTACTGCCAATAGTTTTAGTTGAGCTCTTTCATCTCTAATTTTCAAGACAAATGTACATACATCAAACAGTCCTATTTAAAAATTCAGACAATATTACATAAACCAATCAACATCATGCACAATCTTAAAGCCATAACACACCTTATATTGTGACAATGCATAAAACCCATTATCCACGATTTTAATATATAATATTAAAAAGGCATCTATATTTTTAAAACCTACTGTCTAAATGATTTTATTAAACAATTCATTTTTATGCATAAATATGTTCAAATAATAAATTATATCTATCTATATGTATATATATATGTATATATATATATATATATATATATATAGGTGTGTGTGCATGTATATATATATATATATATGTGTGTGTGTCTGTGTGTGCATGTGTATAAATATATATATATATATATATATATATATGTGTGTGTGTGTGTGTGTGTGCATATATAATGTATGTTTGTGTGTATATGTTTGCGTATTTGTGAGGTATTTGTATATGCAGTTTATTGATAATACACCCTATTACAATTTAAGAAACAAAAAGTGGAATTAAAAAAGCTAACATTTTGAACTGGCAATATATCACCAAATAATATTACCTACCATAAAAAATCAATTAAAACTTATAATTTCTCTGACCTCATTTGTAACACACTGCTAATTGACAATGAATCTTTAAACCCATGGGATGGTGGCATCCAATAACAACTGCCACCACAATACCCTGTATTCAGTTATATTTTCCAAATTACCACCCCTGATAGGAACTGAAACTTTTTCTAATACAAAGGATATAAATCTTTGAAATCTGTACATTGTTTAACATGCTTATGTAGTGTATTGTGCCTGTCGTATTTATTTATTCTATAATGTAAGGTTTCAGTGCCTTCCACACATTTAGGCTATCAACTGCACAGACAAGGACTAAAGGTGGAGGAGTGTCAATCTACATAAACAAGTATACCTCTAGGTTGGTTAAAAAAAAGTCCCATACCATATGCTAGCTACAGGACACTGTCCATGTCGCACAAAACTTGTAGCTTATACTTAGACCCTCTGGGAATGCTCACTATACAATGAAATACCCTACTCATTGGGGACTTTAACTTCCACTTTATATACTAGAAAACCTACATGCAGTAGTGTAGCTAGGGCGTGGCAAGAGGGGCAACTACCCCAGGTGCAAAGTGTTGAGGTGCGATCAGCTGATCCCAGTCTGACTTTCATTAATACAATTCCCTGCTTTTGAAAGCCAGTATTACATTTGTAGTCAAACGTGAATGTTGTAGAATTTAATTTGTGGTCTAAACTGTGGCCTGTAGCAACTACTTGCTACAGTTTAAAAGTAAGAAAAAAAACTTTTTTTAACTAAATCCTGAGCACTGTAGCATTCCATGCAGGCAGGTTATAAACTAGAGCAAGTGTTCGCTAAGTTTGTAGCAAGTATTTATTTATTTTAATAAAAGGAGAAGGTTCAGGTGCAAGCCTCAGAAACATAACCTGAATGGCTGGGCAGGAGGGAGAGGAGGCACCTGGTTGTTGGCAGTAGAGGCAGGAGCGGCCCTAGGTCAACTGGTGCCCTAGGCAAAAGGGCTCCATTGTGACCCCCACCACACCACCCACTGCCCCCATCCTGGTCTATCTACATCAAATAAATACTGGAAAAGCGCCCCTGCTAGAGTGGCGCCCTAGGCGGTCGCCTAGTTGGCCTATGCCTAAGGCCGGCTATGAGTAGAGGGAACGTCCATTTGTTTTTTGGTGGAGCTGGTTCATGGTACTGGCAGAGGATGCTGGCTGAGCCAGCTATATGTCTGCCTTCATGGCCTCAAATTTGCAGACCCAGAGACTTCTGGACTTTGTGAACACAAAATACCTTGACCAGATAGTGCACACACCCACAGATATGGAAGAATGCTGCCCCTATCTCATGTCCTAAATAGTAAGGTCTGATCACAGTACTGTTTGCAAACTACCTCTTATTAAGTGATAGTTTGTCACAATTCATTGTTCCTCCTAACTCACATTTTACAGCAACCTATGAAGAATTGTTCACAGAGACTCTGTACAACCATATAAATGGCTGCATAAAGGCTGCTGTACTTACCAGATGTAAGCCAAAAACTAACTCAAAAAACAAACCACCTTGGTACAACAAAAGGAATAAGTCATGGCTAAAATCAAGAAGGGTAACTGTCATACAGATAAGAATTCTGTCATCAAACTAAATGGGCAAATTAGAGGACTAATTAAGTCCAACAAAGCCAATTTCAAGGTTAAGATAATGCCCCAGGCAAAAGACAACTTCAAGGCATTCTACAGCTATATCTGAAACCTGAAAGTGCAGTTTATCTACTAATATTTGGACACGTTTCTATAATGACCTAATGCTTTTTCTTAGGGTTAATTGAGAGTTTATGTATGGAAGCATTTATAAAGTCCAGATTTTTTTTGAACCTGGTGTTCTGTCTGAAGATTTTATTCAAAGGGCACATTCTTTTTTTCGTGATTCTCAAGTTGAACAAAAATAAGTAAATAAAAACAGAATCAAATAAAAATAGAATCAAATAAAATAAATCAAATAAATAAAAAATAAATTGACTCTACCTTTATGTGCAATAATGCTGAAAGGGGTTATGTTTTAGAGGCAATGTCCATTTTTTAGATCATTTATAAAACTATTAGCCTGATCATTTATAAAACTGATAGCTTTTTGAAGTTATAGCTGCTAAGAGATCAGAAATGTTTAAGTGCTACTAGTAATTTTTTTTAGAGACCTCATAGACACTTGAGTACTTATTACTGTCATCTCTTTGCATTCTGGTACCGTATATGAGAATGATGTGAATAGACTCATGTGGCTTGTATGTAATGATTTTATGTACACTGACACTAAAGATATTTTTGGGTGAGTATTTGTTTATAATTATTGAGTACTGCTATCACTGTCTGTTCCTATTTGTATATTTTACGTAGTTATTTGGTAAAGAAAATCAAATTTGATAAATAAAAATGTGTTTATTTTTGTGTAAATTTAACTTTGGGAGCCTTATCAATAATTTTATACAAAATATGGAATTATTTTAATGAATTTAGTACTTAAAATGACATCAGTCTTTAAAGATGGAAGCTAAAATAGCTATTCTGTCTTATCTTTTTGATATTATTTATAAGGGTAATTGTGGGCCTGCCATCACGTTATACAGAAAAAAGTAGCTAATAATAATCTCTTGAGATGTAATAGTTATCATCCAAGGTCTATTAAAATGATATTCTGTAGTCATATTTTAAAATAATAGAAATGATGCAAGCATTTTTATATATTATAATCTAGAATGCTACCAATGTAAAAAAAAAAAAAAAAAACATGTAAAAAGGGGAATAAACTCCTAACTACTTGAAATACTGAGTAGTATAATTAAAAAGGAACACAAAACTGTTGATTTGTTTTATTTCTTAAAGATTTAGAGTAAGTTAAACACTAACAGTGAGATCTAGTGGTGGGACTAAGTATATGAAGGATTTTTTTATCTTTTATTAGAACATACAATATAGCCATCAGATAACTTGACAAAAATAAGAGACTTGTCTCTCTTGTGATCCATCAGTACAGTGTGCAAGTGTGCAAGCAAGGACCTCTAGTTTATGTATAAAGGGAACACAGTATCCGGGATTACATTAAGGGAATGGGACTTAGTACAAAGTCAAGCTTATGAAGATGGATACATTTTCTTGCTGTAGTTGCAACAAGTGTTTATATATCTGTAGAACTGATGGGTTTGTAGTAGTTTGATGCAGATGTTTAAGACTCTATACTGTTAGACACAAACCCTGCTGCAGTCTTGGGTTTGAGTCCCATAGTGTACATCTGCCTCCTGTGACTCTTAAACATTGCTGCTGGATCAACCATGAAATGTGACATTTGTTGTTCAGTGGGCTTAACCAGTTAACAAATATATTTTTTGTTTACCCTTATACAAACATATTTTGTATTTATCCTGACACACCTGTGATTTATAATAATAAAATAAATATTGACTTCCAGTTCAGGGAAGTTGTTAACCGTCCATTGTGTTTGCTAACATTTTTGTGTTCATAACACAGAACATACCTAGCATGTGAGTGAGAATACACGAGCACTTCATTGATATTGCAGATATCTGTGTCTGTATATGTGTGTGTGTGTGTCTATATATACTATATATATATATATATATATATATATGTATGGGTTTACTACCGGAGATCGAAATTACACTATTTCGAAATCCGGTAGTAGATGCCCACTAACGCGAAAGTGCACTTCACCGAAAGTGCACTTTCGCGAACACCACTATAACGAATGGGCATTGTCCTCCACTGTGGTGCAGTAGTCATGGACCTTAGGGTTAGGGCTTGGGTTAAGGAAAGTGGATAGCCCTACTAGGTATCCACTATCCTTAACCCAAGCCCTAACCCTAAGGTCCGTGATTACTGCACTACAGTGGAGGACATAGATCCATGACTTCTGCACAGTGGAGGACATACAATTTCCTCCACTGTGGTGTGGTAGTGATGGACCTTAGGGTTAGGGCTTGGGTTAAGGATAGTGGATAGCCCTACTAGCCATCCACTATCCTTAACCCAAGCCCTAACCCTAAGGTCCGTAACCATTTGCTCAAGTGGTGTTCGCGAAAGTGCACTTTCGGTGAAGTGCACTTTCGCGTTAGTGGGCATCTACTACCGGATTTTGAAATAGTGTAATTTTGATCTCCGGTAGTAGACCCATATATATATATATATATATATATATATATATATATATATATATGTGTATCTCCCTGGTTGTTTTTTTTTATACGTTTTCTATTTGTAGCTGAGGAGTACTTCAGCTCCAGGCCTTCGTGTTTGTCGTTGCTAATGTATACAAGTTCTGTGTTGTAAATACTGTGAATGCTTCCACTGTAAAAAGAAATCTGTATAATTGTTGACTGAAGATGCTGTTGGTTTCATTCTTACTGTGCCTCCATTTTGTACAATGTTACAGTTGATGTTTTATAACAAATGCTGTGGTATCCTGATATCAACACTGTCTGCCAAAATGACTGAATAACCAAAGGTGCAGAACACGACAATCATATTACAACAAATTGTTATATTAGGTTAAAAGTTCATATGGTTTTAATGTGTAAGGAAATAAAATATTGCTAGCATAAACTGGTAAGACTGTATAAAGTCAGAGAAAGAAAAATCAACAGGTAAATTTAAAATAAACAGGGATAAGGTATAGCTGTGAGAAATATAAACATTTAACCCTGAGTATTGAAGTAAACATTACAGAAGCAGAAATAGGACTGGACAACAGTAGCATTAAAAATACAATTATGTACAATTAGTATAAGTAGAAGCATATTTGTAACATCTAAGTGTAGGAAGAAGGTATTGTTAAATGAGTTTTCTTAGATGTTTTTAAATAGCTTTTTTTATTATTTTGGAAGGGCCTGAGCCCCACAACTGACCATCCAGCCTGTCCCACCTACCCAATTGACTCAGTTGTTCCCCTCAAGGCAAGGTCTCTGTGGTCATTGTGTTTCCTTTGGGGCAACTGTAGACTATGCGTGGGGGGTTCTGCCACCTGCAGAGGAATCTAGGATTTTCTGCTAAGCACTAATTATATGTACTTAATCAGTTAGCATTCATTTGGGGTTAGTGTGCACTGGGAATAACATAGGTCCTTTATTCTCTTCCTTAAGAGACAAAAGCCTTCAACTTTCCACACTCCTGGGATAAACACCCTCTTGTAAGTCCACTGGCATCCAATGAGGAACTCACATGGCATACAAATTTCTGAACAGATATCCTACCATTCCCCCTTAGGAAAAGCAAGCAGGTATAGTCCCTTCATGTATCCTGTCTTCCCATTTGGCTGGTCTTGTTCTAGGTACTCTAGTAGAAACACAGGTCACCTAGGCCATAATCAGGATTATGTACCTCTACAGAGCCAAATGCATTTTATGTAATTAAAGAATAGAATAAAATACCTGTACTTGATAGAGAAGCATAAACAAAAGATTTTAAGAAAGTATCAGATCATTTAATTAGAGAAAAGTATTTAATCATATATGGTTTTCAAGTTTTTCTAAGAGATCAATAATATACTACATATTGTCTGTCTAAAAACATTTTTCTTAAATATACCACAAATTTTGAAGACCCTTACCTACCACCTTCTGTCAAACTACCTGCATAGAGTTTTGTGAAAATGTAGCATCTCTTCTTTTAACCTTTGTAAAATCTGTATTATTTTCTCAGCAACAAAATAAATGTTGCAACAGGCAAATACTAAGGGATATCTTTTATCTTTCTCCTTTCCTAATTCTGAAATTTTTTTTCCTCAAAACATTCACAAGCAGTTTAACAGATGAATCTTTATGCACAGTTTGTATCTAATGAGTACATTTTTGACTAGTACCCTTTAATTATAGCTCCCAGATGTCCTTGATTTTGAGAGATGATCTTGATTTTGCCTTAAGGTTCTGTTTTCTGCCTCTCTTAAGGCGTGTGATGATGTAGAAAAAGATTAAGGAATGAAGCCACTGAACAACATCATTAAGATTATATTATACGATAATACAGTCCTACCTCCTCTAGCACTCCCCTTGTCAGCATTTCCTAATATTTTTTATTTCCATTTACAGTTGTCAACTAATACAAACACTGTGAGGAATCCCTATAGAAGTTCTCTACCAGCAAGCTGCATCTGCAAAAATCTGTGACTGGCTTACTTAAAGTAAAGGAACATTACAGTGCATGTTAATACTTTAACCCTTCTACGATTGTAAATTTCATTAGATTGTATTCAGGGAGTGCACACTACTGGTAACCCCCACCCCCACCAGAGATCTCTGTAAACCCAATACTTTCTAGTTTGGAATCATTTTTTTACTCAGTCTTCTCCTTCCCCAATACACTTGCCCATATTTATCCCACTCCATGCTCACTCCTGGTATAAGGTTTCTATTTCTCTAAGAATTCCTACTCTACAAAATTATCAGCTGCATACATACTTTTCACAGTACCTGGTAGTCTAAGTGACTGACTGTTCCTTGCTGTGCAGTTGTAGAACTAGGCTCTGCCCGCTCTTATTCACTCTCCCTCTGCTCAATCTTCACTCCGTTCTGCTCCCCTATCCTGCCCCCATTCCCTCCCGCCCCCAAATCACTCGAATTTATTTTAAACCTAACCACTCCCACTCACACTTATCTACCAGTCGCCACCTATACAATTTTCATTTATAAAGTAACTCACATTTCTACAGTAACTTTAACAACATCCAGCCATTAACACACACATATATTAACTTTTAACCAATCCCTACCCTTTTTACCATTACAGAATGCTATCAATACATTGTACAACTGCTGTTCACTTAAACTACCATTCACAGATAGTCTCCCCCTCACACTTTTCACCAAACTACATCTACCTTTTCTTCACACCTAATTGACTACTCCATCTTAAAATCTCCATCCATCTTAAATATAACAGAACTCCATCACACCTCATACAGACTACACCATATTAAACCAAACCTCAAAAAAAAACCCTTTTTAAGTTTCATAAGCATATAGTAACATTCATCCAGACACTAGTAACCATAGCTACCAAACTTATTATAAGTGGAGACATTCACCCAAATCCAGGCCCCCAGACTACCTGCTCACCACCCACTCAAATACAAGATATAACCTCATGAAAAGGCTCAGAAATACTAATCCTAAATCTAAACCTGTGAAGCATAGTCAACAAAGTTCAAGATTTGAACACCACCCTATCCCATTATAACCCTGATATTGCTGTTTTAACAGAAATCTGGTTAAAAGCACACATTACTGACAACAAAATTACACCACCTGGTTACAACATTATTAGAGCAGACATGAAAGTAAAAAGAGGTGGAGGGGTAGCCATCTTATTAAAGAGTAGTCTTACACTTTTTCCACAAAGCCTAGACATAGATAACCTCGAAAACATAGAAATCCTACCTAGTAAACTTCAACTTAACCAAAACAAATTCATATCCATTATAGCTACCTATGTCCCACCTGGAAATAGCATCTCCACTATAGAGCACATCATCTAGTCTGTATCAAAATCCATAGCCCAAGACACTGTCATTATGGGTGACTTTAATATAGACTGGCCAACTTGTAATTTCACTTAATCCTAGCAATCACATCAACCTCTATGGCTTCACACAACTCATTCAAGCTCCTGCACGAAGTAATAAAAACTCCAACCGTCAGTTTATACTGGATTGGATACAAACCAACAAACCTCAGAATTATCAGATTAGTGGCTGCTTACCTGACAGCCTTAGTGCCATATGCCAACCTATCTATTGAGAAAAAACATCAATACTGTCAAGCTCACCACCTTCCGACAAATCCGCAGTAAAAAAAAAAAAACTTTGACCCCCAAGACCTAATCAATACCCTAAAAAAATGTAACTGGTCTTTACTGAAAAAACCTGCCCCTTGATGCTGCAGTAGATTATTTCAATAGTACTTTCCTTGAAATTCTAAACAAATTGCCCTCCCCCAGGTCAATTCGTATTAAAGCCACATACACACTGTGGCTAACTAATGACACCAGAATGCTCCTTAGGAAAAGGGACAAAGCTTGGAAAACATGGCTCACTTGTAAAACCCAAATCAACTGCATCATATTCCAGCAAATTAGAAACAAGCCTAAACACTAAATCATCCTAGATGAAAAGAACTTCTACTATATCCTGCATCATAACCCCCCCCAAAAATTTTGGAATACCATTAATGCCGTTCTCTGCCCATGACATTCCACTTCCCCTTCCCCCAACTTACCACACTCTCCTACCACTGTTGCAGAAGAATTCAGTAAATATTTCACTGAAAGTGTACTATCTCTGATTAAACGTAATTCCACATAACCATCACTAGCCTCCAAACCTCTCAATATTAACTCCAACTCCTTCTCCTTTTAGCCTGTTCCCACAGCTACCATTAAGAAAATACTGAAAAAGCTCCAACCGTCTTCATTTGCAGCTGACAAGTTACCAGCACCTTCTACATTACAGATAGGAATAATACTAAAATTAATGCCGATTCACAAACAAAGCTACTAGGTGTAATAATAGATAATAACCTAAGATGTGACCTACATATAGCACAAACAATTAAAGTTCACAAACATGGGTACTCTTTACAGAAATAAAAATTATCTAACTAACACCTCTAGGGTTGCAATTGCTAGAAACCATCTTCTATCAAGACTTCTGTATGCTTTCCCAATTCTCACCAACCTTAAAAAGACAGATTTAGTTAAACTTGCAACATGGTACTATAAAACAGCTAAATTTGCAACTGATTTGCCCACATCATACCCACCACTGTCACTCCTTAAAAAACTCTCCTGGTTAGAACTCCCACAACTTCTATCCTATAACCAATTAACCTTAGCACACAAACTAGTATATCAACCTGAAAAAAACTCTGCCCTTCTAAATATTCTCCAGCCCCATACCACAAATAGAAATCTTCACTCACAAAGAAATCTCTACTACAAGTGTCCAAATCCACTAATATGGCAGGGGACTTGCTACCTTCTCATCATGTAGCAACAAGGTGGAATTCACTACCTCACAGCATCAGAACCACCACCAATACCAACCAATTCAAAAAGAGTCTTAAAAATGATCTTAATGACACCTGGTTTTATTCCTGTACTACTCCAGGCTAACTAGTTTTAATAGCTTCTGATCATGCTTTCTTCTTCCCTGACCACCTCATAAACTATCTCTCTCATGTCTAGATAATCTCTAACCTCATCTTTTTCTATCCATCCCCCCCCCCATAAACCCTTCCTCAGCTTACTTTGAGAAACTACAATGTCTACACTACAATAAGGAATTATATCAGATGATTGTGTAATACAAATGTCAGCTATAATAGCATAGAATGTAATTTCTGGTGTATTGTATAGGTTCATAGGTAGGTACTAGGCTATTGGCCCCAGGGCCTATATAAGCCTAGCCAAAAGGTACCCTGGCTTTCGCCACCCAAGAAAATTATTTTCCTGTGCCACTGTCGAGCAGATCCACAGAAATGATCCTCGGGGTAAATTTCTAATGTCCCAACCAATCATCAAGATTTTTCTTGAAGAGTGCTAATGAGGAGCTTTGTTTGATATAGATTGGTAGTTTGCTCCAGAGTATGGGAAGTCTGGGACAGGAATATATCCCTCCAGCATGTTCTATTTATTGTGGTGACAAGGTTTAGGTCCCTGGAGCGTGTAGCTCGGAGGGATTGGGATTTCTTTAAGTGGAGCATGTCCAAAAGCTCTGCGTTTGACATAGCTTTATGTGTTAGGCAGAGATCGCCTCTGAGTAGGCGATATACGACGGAGTAAAGCTGCAGTTTTTTGAGACGGTCTGCGTAGGGCACCTCTTTGTGAGGTATTTCTGCGGCCTTTCCAGTTGTTGTAGATGTCTTGTGAGGTCTTGTATATTTTTTTTGTATAATTTCCTGTATAAGTTTTGTATAATTTCTGTGGAGCTTTTCTCCCTGGACCTCCGCTGAAAATGGGTCTTATCCCAGTCAGACTTTCCTGGTAAACAAATGTAAAATAAATAAATAAAAATAAATATTTACACTGTATTCTTCACAGAATGCATTTTAATATAAATGCACGTATTCCAACAGCTTTTTGAATATATCTATAAATAAAAAGAGTGTTTGTCCTTTGGGGGCTTTGTACCTCATTACTTTTTGCCTTGCTGCTGATTTTTGACTGAATAGGTTGGAAGCTTTGCTCTTAATTCTTCTGGTTATCACAGAATACTCCAGTATTATCAAATATTTGTTCTGGCTAACTATTAACAAATTCCCAATATCGCCTTTATTCCTAGCATTAAAATAAAGTTTAAAACCTTTACTTAAAAACTTTCCTTTATTTAACACCGTGTAAGATTGTTTTTCTTCTTTCTATGGAATAGCTTAGCTTGTCTAGCCCTTGAAACCTTTAGTAACAGATCTGCTTTTAGAGCACATATTAGCCTCCAGTTTCTTAAATTCGTAGAACTGCCATGCTTTCTTACAACTGAACAGACTTTTCATTTCTCTGGAGGGTATATTCACAGTATTTCTTTTGGAACTAACACTAACTCTCTTTTAATATAAGGCCTTATGATTCTATAGAGTTCCTGTGAAATTCCATCCATTAGACACTATCTCTTCCATCTTTACCTTTTAAACCCTTTCTGTGCTCAAGGGAAGTTTCTGAGTTGCACTTCATAAAATATTTGTGCTCCTTTCATACAGATGAGTTTTTTTTCTCACTGTCCTTCAAATAATCTTTTTACAGATATCTCAAATAACCCTACTACATGAGCCCTGCTCAGTAACCACTTCAAATGTCAGGACCTGCTAGAGTGAGTCCCGAAATATGGAGACTGAGTGGACTTACATTTACTAAGTCTGAGATACCATTTCTTGGAATATTCACTTTTCTCTGAGGTATGTCAATCTTGGTGTTGGTATAAGTAAGTTTGGAGGTATGGGAGGCTTACCTGTCATATGGGGGGGGGGTGCAGGGGAGGGGGCTTGCCCCCCTCCGCAAAAAGAAGTTTTAAGGAGAATACCAATGTTTGAGATTTGCTCTTCTCCCCCTCCGCAAAAAGAAGTTTCAAGGAGAATACCAATTTTTTAGATTTGCTCTTCTCCCTTTTATCAGTATTTTTTGCAGCTTTTTGGCGCTCAGCATTTTGAGTGCTGACATTTCATTAGGAAGCCTTCTTCCTCTCACAATGAGAAATACTCTGTATTTTACGTGAAACTGCTTTTAGAATCTAGCACTCTGTTTTATCTTCTAACTTCCTTTCTGTATCCTACCTTCTTCTTTATTCCCAAGTCCAAGAATTTCATTTCACACATGCCTTACATGGCAAACTGTATGATTCTTCTGTGAAAAGTACTCTCTATAATAGTGTACAAGTTGTTTAATCATTATCTCTTGTCAAATCCTGAACCAGTTTTTCAAATCAGACCTCTTAGTTTTCATTTTATTCACTATTTTATTTTATTTCTGAAGCATTTTATTCTAAAAACCTAATTTAGATCCATGTACAATTTCAGTTTCTGTCTCTCCTATACTGAAATTGATCCAAAATCTCATTTGTAATGCCCACCATTTCTCTGCCTTCCTTTGGTAAGCTTCTTCTGTTTATTCCCCTAACTTCTCCTCTCCCTTTCATTATCAGCCTCCAAAACATGATACAGTAATTGACTGAGTCTGCTTTCCTTATATAGCTGAATTGTCTACTACAGAAATTGTAATCCATGTAAATACTAAACTCCATGGCTGTATCTAAACACATGGTGTCTATTAGCATTCTGCAGTTTTGTTTTTAGGTAATATCTAATAAAGCTCTTCATCTAGAAGAACTTTTCCAGTTCAGTATTTTAATTTCATAAAGTGGTTTAACTTTACTTAGTTTAGCTGTATTTGCTCATTTTATACTTGCTAGCCCCCACGCCTTTGCTCACTACTTTTTGTAGCAATATATGGAGTCTTGAAGTAATCATTTTCATTTTACTCTGAGAATGATGTGTAGTTATGAAAGAAGGATAATTATTAAAATATTTATAATAGCATTAAAATATTTTCTAAGCTGGAGCAACCTTGGAATGAGAGTATACAAGTAATAGGGGTTTGCCCCTACATAATGATTATTTTCTTGATTTCCACAAATGCATGAAATACTAATATTCTTGGCTAGGCATATATTATACTTGTATCTGTACAAGTTATTGGGTTTTGTGCTGGTGTGCAGGAATAGTTGTGTTTAGCATGTATGCATTTATGGATTCTGTAATAATTTAATGGATCAAATTAAGTTTCTTCCAACACACAAGCACTTCCTGTAAGGTGTGATTCTGTATCACTAAGCAATGTCAGTCTGCCTTTTTCTTCAGTCCTTAATCTGCAGTGTAATTCTCTTTCATTCATCTGCATCTGTCTCTTCTGTGGTCAGTACTTCCATTTAATTTCATGTACTTTCCCCTCGTCCAGGGCCTTGGTGACTGTCTCAAAGAAGTTCACTAGGTTTAACAGGCATGATCTCCCTTTGATAAATCCAAACTGAGTAGGGTCAAGTGTTTAGAGATTACCTATATATTTGTTGATAAAGTCCATGATGATTCACTCCATGGCCTTGCAGATAAGGTTAGTCAGGCTAATAGGCCTGTAGTTCCCAGGGTCAGTGTAAGCATCACCTTTATGCAGGAGAATAACGGTGGCTGTTTTCCATTCAGCTGGAACGAAGCCAGTGCTTAGACTATGATTGAAAAGAGTACCCAGTGGTGTTGCTAATTCTTGTTGGAGCCCATGTAGGAAGCAGTCTGGGATGTTATCAGGTCCCATAGATGCTGTGTTTTTTTTGCCTTAGAGAGGGTGTTTAAAACCTGCTCTTTAGAGATACAACGTAGGGGACAGGTGGTAGGGATGTCATGGGTATATGTGGCGAGGACAGGGAATGAAGTTTTCACAGAATCTGTCAACCGGCAGGTTAGTGATGTCAGCACAAATCTGGGCCTTTCCTTTTAGGTTATGGATGTAACTAAAGAATGCCTTATGGGTTGGCCTTCGTTGAGGAAGCTATTGTCATTATTATCTTTCCATAATGTACATACAGAAGAGACATAGGTGATTATAATGATGTAGCAACTGTGATTAGCCAAATTGAAGATATTAAATGAAATTGAGAATAAGATGGAGAAATAATACAGCACTGAAACAGTGGAATGTGATGAAATAATTTATGGAAAAATATAACAGAGAGATGCCAGTCTACTATTAAAGGAGTCTGAAGCTGAACTAATGACATACTGGTAAACCTGTGTAGGAAACATTAAAGAAATGTAGGCAAAAAGGAGTGACGAAAAGATGACAGCCCTGCGTTAGACTAGGAAGAGAAAAAAGGAGGAAAGTGACTTACAAGAGAGCCTCTTCTGTCTTTTTACTAAAGTTCTTTGAAGAGTTTACTGCTTACATATCATTGAGCAGCATAAAGAACAACAATATAGGCAAAGACATACACACCATACAAGCTTCACTCCCCTAGACCATCTGAAAAATTACATATCAGCTCTCAGGCTCTTGTGTCTCTGGTGGTCTATATTATGATCAGGATAAGTGGCATGAAATAAACTTCCTACCTTGTCCACTTGTCAGGTTTTGTTGAAATTCAACAAACTGCACTTGCAGGTGAAAGAATTTGGAATGCAGACAGTTGTATACTTGGAGAACAACGAACATAAGGTTTTATCCATACTTTGTCCTCTTTAAAATGAGAAATTACGTATGTAGTTCAGTTTCTGTCAGATGTGCATATATCCCAGAAATACAGTCTGCAGTTAATGTTGATAGTTGCCCACAACACCAACTGCTTGTTGCAGCTCTACTAACAGTTGCACAAAGTTCAAGAACTAACACACATTTCTGCTATTTCTAGAAGAAAAAGTATGAATTCATTTTATTTCAAAGAGGGTGAGGAGGTTAAACAATAGCACGACCCTTGTTGCTCACACCATTCCTGTATACTTGAACTTTAAAAAAGTTTAGGACTTTAAAAACTGAAGACAAATAGTCCAGTAAGAGGCCAGATAACAAAGACACCGCAATGTTGCAATGGTAGCGAGATGCCAAAGCTAAAGTACAGTGCAATCTTTTGAAAGACCAGTGGTCAGCCCAGACATTTTTTGTTCTATATCTTCTTTCTCCTGTTTCTTGCTTGAACATAAGCTCATCTGTTCTCCCAGATGGCGCATTCATTCTTCCACAGGTGAGTGTCAGTGGCACAGGAGCTGATAATAGAGGCAGCTATCAGGGTTTTTTTATTATGAGCTTAACCCCTCCCTTAAGGATGAGAACTCTTATTCATGTCACAAGAGTGGTAACCACACTTCACCTGCATTAATAACTATTATGTTTACAGCTTACTGAGCCAGACACAAACCTCAGAGTCAATTCTGTGCTTTGTTGCCCCTCCTTTGAAGGAATAGTGGCACCTCTTGAATAAGACCACCACATTCCTTCCCAGGATAGGCAACAACCATCCTTCCTATTCTGCATCCAAAAGAGGCATGAGCTGCTAGTCAAACCCATGTCACCATGCTTGTAATCAGGGCGTTATTTGTTTCACCAATGGATCTGGCTGTGGAACCATGATGAGGATCTTGAGTAGAAATGAGGTCTGTTTTCATAAAGGAGGAAGTGGCTGTCTATTACTGAACTTCAAATCTGGGCCATAAAGGAAGAAGTGGGTATTGGTTACTGCACTGTCTGTCTTGTCCATAAAGGAGGAAATGGCTGTCAATTACTGAACTTCAGATCTGGTCAATAAAGGAGGAAGTGGTGATGGGTTACTGCACTGCATGTGTGGTCCATAAAGGAGGAAGTAGCTGCTAATTATTGCACTCCATGTCTGGTATATAAAGGAGGAAGTGACTGTCGATTACAGAACTTCAGATCTGGTCTATAAAGGAGGAAGTGGTGATGGGTTACTGCACTGCATGTGAGGTCCATAAAGGAGGAAGTAGCCGCTAATTATTGCACTCCATGTCTGGTATATAAAGGAGGAAGTGACTGTCGATTACAGAACTTCAGATCTGGTCTATAAAGGAGGAAGTGGTGATGGGTTACTGCACTGCATGTGTGGTCCATAAAGGAGGAAGTAGCCGCTAATTATTGCACTCCATGTCTGGTATATAAAGGAGGAAGTGACTGTCGATTACAGAACTTCAGATCTGGTCTATAAAGGAGGAAGTGGTGATGGGTTACTGCACTGCATGTGAGGTCCATAAAGGAGGAAGTAGCCGCTAATTATTGCACTCCATGTCTGGTATATAAAGGAGGAAGTGACTGTCGATTACAGAACTTCAGATCTGGTCTATAAAGGAGGAAGTGGTGATGGGTTACTGCACTGCATGTGTGGTCCATAAAGGAGGAAGTAGCTGCTAATTATTGCACTCCATGTCTGGTATATAAAGGAGGAAGTGACTGTCGATTACAGAACTTCATGTCTGGTCCATAAAGAAAGAAGTAGGTGCCAATTACTGAACTGTCTGGTCAGTAAAGGAAGAAGTGACTGTCAATTACTGCACTTCATGTGTGATCCATAAAAGATTAAGGGGCTGTCGATTACTGCTGTCTGTCTGTGGAGTGTGATATCTTTGCATTGTTAAACTTGTTTCAGTACTGGATAAAACACTAATAATACACAGATATTTTTCATTTGAGACTAAATATAGCATTCATACTGATTGGGGGAGCTAGCCATGCTTAACTCAAGCACCCCAGCAGAAATGGCCACAGGATAAAGTTTTGAAAGGTTTTGTTGCATCTGTAGTGGTTATTTAAAAAAGTAATATATATAGATAGATGTCCATGACTTCTTTTGGACTTGTTTACTAACATAGCTGTGATTAAAGGTGGGATACAGCTGCCTATTTAGCAGAATATGGAGAGGGAGAGACCCACAAATGCCAAACAATGGAGAAATAGTACTTTTATGTTGGGAATGGTTTAATAAGAAAGTCTGCAATTATCCACATGTAAACATCATTAACTTCCCCAGCTTCCCTTCATTGTTAACATAAGCAAATTCAAGATGATTGCTCAAGATAAAGTAGTTCCTTAAAGAGTAATGAAGTCAGAGGTGAATATTTATTAATGTTTCCTTCTTCTTTTCAAAACTTTGGCAGTTGGGCTTGAACTGCTGGGTTCTCTCAGTACGTACAGTACTGCTCTGTTTGTATTTTGTTCATAAACTCAAACTTATTTCATGTTACTTTTTTAAAACTTAAATGCAAAAGCAGCATCAAACAGAAACACAATGTAGAGTACATTGTTAGATTACTTTCAGCTAGTCAAAACTGAAAGATGAAAGAGCTTTGACAAATATTGCTTCTCTCTTAAAACAAATATTGTGTTATAGTACTTTGCCTAAAGGAGATAGCTGTGAGTTAATGATAGAACTCACTTTTTTCCCAAGTAAGGCACAACAGTTGCTGGATATAATTGTGGCTGACTGAATTGTTAAACATGATTTACTATCATATTCTTCAAAATGTTTTCATCGAATGACCATAATGTCGATGAAAAATATTAATTTCCAACACGTCTAAAAGGCAGAACGTTGGAAAAGACATACTTGAACTTCCTGGTTTGACGAGTTCGACATAGCAGGAGGTTACATCAGACACCCATGCTATGCACATTAACATACTGTTACACTCAACTGTCAATGGTACATTAATTATACTGTTTTGCAGGTTGACTAAGCCCACCTGCATCCCCCCAGCTCCAAGATTGCACTGCAGTGAGGAAATGAGCTGATTCCCTGTTCTTCACTGAACCACGACCTCCCTACACGATGTTGAACCCAAAATATCGATCTATACTACCCGTTCGCTGTAGTGTAGTCTATCGTTTTTGGTTCGACATTATGCCGACTTGGAAACTGCAGGTTGACCACATGCCAGTCGACCTATGCAGTTTCCATGTTTTTATTGTAAATCGTTAAACATTATATAGGTAGTCCTTCCCTCCCGATCACATTGTAAAGTGCCTATAGTATTTACTTCCTTGGATTGGTACTACTATTCAGACATCTTTTTTATGTATTTTTATGGTAATATAATCACAGCATTCCATTAATATTGATTACAGTTTACTTGTGGTATTGCATCTAGACAAAATGAACTACTGTTATCCACTCCCTCCCCCACCAAGACTGCAATGCATAATGTTTCATAACACTCTTTTATAAAACAATGTATTACTGTTGAAGTTATGAATTCTATGAAGTGCATGTGCAGTGCCAGTCACAAGCAGTACTTGCTATAGAATCCAGAATAGGAAGGCATGCAATATTTTTAAATGCATCCTGTTTCTGTCAGCACTGTGTCCAGCTTCATCTAGCCTGATATCATAGGTAACCCTTTAGAGTTTAGACCAAGATTTCATGTAGTGCTGGCTTTAGTTTAATTTGCAGCCTAAGCAAAAGGGCTCAATACATCATTCCCCTGCAGACACACCCACACAAGCGTGCGCACACACACACACACACACACACACACACACACACACACACACACACACACACACACACACACACACACACACACACACACACACACCACATAGTGTACCCATCGTGGCCTACTCACATCATTCAGTTTTCTTCCTTCTTTGTTTTTTCTCACAATTTGCCTGACTCATCAGTTTTTACTGCCTTTACTCATTCATTCCACATACTTTAAGTAGGCAATAGTGTTCTCTAATAACTATAAAAACAACTATATTTAGCTGAGGTTCACAAGGCAACCAGAAGCTAAAGGGGGCTTCTAGATGATTTTCTGAATTGCATTTTTTAGTTTTTTTTTTCTTTGTTAAAGAAAAAAAAAAACACAGCAACCTTTTACATGTAGTGATGGTCTGAAGAAAAATCATGGTTAAAAGAAAAAAAAATGATTCTTCTTCAGTTTTGCTTTTCCTTGAATCCTTTCAAAACATCCTACATAATCAAGACTTACATTATAATAACTGGGGTAGAAATAACTTTATCAAGCCATAAAGTTCTAAATGCTCTGAAGTGTATTGTACAGTTTTTTTAATACTTTTTTTCTTCCAATGATGGCCTGAACAAAACAATTTAGTCTTGCTGTTCAACTTTGTTTTTCCATGAATTCTTTCAACATACTCTACCTTACCAAGACTACACTGTGATAAGTGGAGTAGAAATAACTGCATTAAGCCATGGGGATCTAGATGCTCTGAGGTGCATTTTATAGTTTTTTAAAACAACTTTTTCATACACTGATTATCTGAACAAAAACTGTAATTAAGGGGGAAAAAACAGTCTTGCTATTCAACTGTGGTTTTCCCTGAATCCTTTCAATACATCCTAAATGACTAAGACTACATTGTGATAACCAAATTAAGCTGGGGGTCTAGGGTCTGCTTGGCAGCAGAAGCTTCAGGGTTATAGATGTTGAAAGGTGCATTTTAGAACTGTTTTCCCTCAAACTTTTCATTCAAGGATGGTGTGAGAAATAATACATAAGGAAAGAAATTCAACCTTGTATATTTTTCTTTATTTCAAGAAAAAAAATGAATTGTATCCAAGACTTAATGCTCAAAGTTAACCATATAACTGCACAATAAACTTAGAAGACAGATGCTTGTGGTAATACATAAATCATATCTAGTAATAAAATCTACCTCCCTAGACCTTGAGGTTCATGGCAGAGAAGTTACTTATCACTTCCTCAGTTTGCAGTCATTTCTCAAAAAAGGAATAAAATGCATCACAGAAGTCCCAGACATTCAGTGGCCACTAAGCCCATGTCAAAATGCACTTACACAGTTTTGTTATGTGGGGTCTGGGAATTCTGTGATGAATTTTTGCACCCCCCTTTGTTTTGAGAAATTACTCTAACTGAGCAAATGACATGAGGATCAGTTACTTTTATTTAGACAGACCCCATCAGTCAGTTATAGCCACATGTATGTACAATTCAGATGTTGGATTGCGATACAAAGTGGATGGTCATGTAATGCATTTCACCTTCAGACCAAACATACATTTGCCACACATTAATATATTCAATGTTGCTTCACACAAATCACACTAATCCTGCAAAGTCAGTCAAGGAAGCAAACAACAGCATGCATCTAGTCATTTTCCTCCATACACGCAGCCCAGTGATCATACCTACTTTGTGCATATCAGGTGTCAAGTGAAGTAGTTCAGTTTACTTCACTCAAATGCATACTAGTCCGCAGGATAGTAGTGGCTACTTAAAAATGAGCAAACTCCAAGAGCATCAGTTACATTCATTCAGCCAACCCCATCCCCATAGCTCTCAATACATTACCTCCAGAATCAAGGACAAATCCAAAAAAAAAAAAAACAGGGACACATTTTAAAATATTACTACTAGTAACCTGAGGACTTGAGAGAATAAGAGAAAGTGAAATAACAACGCTTAGCTGTCAACCTCCCCACCAAAAAACAGTAATAATCAGACACTTGTTTCAAAATATTATTATTTGCATGTGGAATTGACAGAATAAAGGAATGTAAAATAAACCTCCAAACCCCACAGCTCTTAAACTTTTACCTCCAGAATCAAAGACAAATTAACAAAAAAATCAGGGACACATTTTAAAATATTAGTACCTCTGTTAACATGAGGAACTGACAAAATAAGATGGCGTGAAATAACATATATTTTCATGAAGCAGAATAAGCCTGTATCTCTAATTATTGTCATTATTATTATGATTAGGTATGATTTACTGCCATTTCTCCCTGAAGTACATGTGAGCCAGAGTTATGTACAGTTGAGAGTTATGTCCACGCTCCCAGCAAAGTTATAGCCATAAGGTATAATGGCCTCATAACACATTTCACTTTTGTTACTCCACACAAAAAAGTTGTTGTTGTTGTTGTGTCTTTCGGTATTTCCTGGTTAGGGGTCGCCACAGCGGAACTCCGGTCCGCTAATGATTGGCAGTTGATTTTTACGTGCTGAGTTGCCAGCCCTAACACACAACCTTCAATGAAGGTACGCCCATTCATGCATGTCTCCATGCAGAAGACGCTCTAGCTGAGTCGAACCACTCAGCGTCTTACTGTGAACTCCACACAAAAAAGTAACCATACATTAATGTATTCCACGTTGCTCCATACAGATCAATATGAACTAATAAATATTGTAAGAAATATCTAGTTAGTTACTGCCAGCATCACAGGGAAAAATAATAATACTAATTCTTACCTCTCAGATTTCTGTCACACACTATTCCATTCAAATACCAAAAAATGCCCCCACTCCCAGGTTGAGGATACAGTTGATCAGTAATGATGAAAACTGAAGTTTTATTAAAAAAAAAAAAAAAAAAAAAAAGTATCATACTGACCCAGATGATCAAGTGCTGAGATCACCACCACTTTTTGCCTCCTAATTTGAACATTGCAAGGTATTTGCTCTAAGACCTTACAATGTTGAAGTCTAATATAACATTGCTTGACCTCACCTGAATGATTGAGTCAAGGGAGGCAACCCCCCCCCCCCCCCATTGGAGTGTCAGTCCTACTAAGGGATGTGTGCATCCTTTTTAAGTAGGGTGCCATGTTTTATTTATTTATATTTAGAGTAGTGATATTTTAAGTTAACATGATGGTCTTCCTTGCTAAATGAAAGCAGTCCCATTTTCAAACTGTCTCTGAGCCCTAATAATGACTGGACGTTCCTCTTGACCACATAAAATAACAAGTCGTAACTTCTCCCAGCAGAGTAACATGAAAGCACTACTGAGGCTTCAGTCTGACTTTCTTCACCACCATAAGCAACAAGCTTTACACACTTTGCCAAATCAAGCCTTTCACCATGACACGCTCTAACAAATGTTTCTGTTGACATAACATTGCAGTTGGAACCTGTGTCAACTTTGAGTTATATGAGTTTTCCATTTATCTGAACAGTACAAAATGCTTCATTCTTTGCCCTTAAATCTACTGCATTGACTGTTTCATAAAGTTCTAGCACACCATCAACATAAAGAGTAGGGTTGCAGCATTCTAATTGCTCAACTTGTTTCTTAAAATGTTTCCTTTTAATGAAAGGATGTGAGCCTTTTGATTTACAAAACCTTTTGAAATGGTTCCACTTATTGCATTTATGGTATTGCTGACCAAAAGTTAAACATTTTTCCCTTTTAAAGTCAGGATTTCCACCACAATTATGACAGTTGGCAATGAAACTTGGTGGAGGGCCCATGCTTTGAGTTTGCTGACCCACTCTTATGCTTCACTGAAACTGTGCGAACTCTGGAATTTCCTGGAAAGTTCTGGGGTTTACCACAGGGTGCTGCAGGGACTACAGTTGCTGCCATGTTTCTTTTAACCACGTGCTGCATACTATCATCATGAGCTCTAAAATTTACTGGAAGCATACACCTCTCATTTGTAAGCATATTATTGTGTGCTTTTCTATGAGTTCTTGTATCTGACAAATCTCAGTGGCTTTATTCAAAGTTAAATCACTGTCACAAAGCAAAATCTTTCTCACAGCATCATCTTTAATGCCACACACAAGTTGGTCTTTTATCAACTCATCCCTTAAATCACCAAATCTGCATGTTTTATCCTTATTCCTCAAGTCAGTTATATATGCTGCAAATGTTTCACCAGACTTTTGATCCCTTGTGTAAAATAAGTGCCTTTCCATTGTAACATTTGTCTGGGGTTACACATTTCTCTAAATTTATGTTTTAAACACTCAAGGTCCTCCCTTGACTCAGCCGGTACAAGAATATAACTGTTTTTCCCCCTCTCCTGCAAAGAGGAGGTGCATACACAAATGAACACTCCCTTTCAATAGCTTCTGACCCAGCTAAATTATGTAGAATAAATGCCTTTGTATAGCCATCTTTATCAGAAAATGCAGCCTGTATGAAAATGTTTTACTCTTACTCAAACACTCTCCAGTTCTCTGCAGTATTATTGTCAAACACAAATGCACTGGGTTTTTGAAATCTGTCAGCCATGCCCACAAATTGTGCCCAAACACACTGAAAAATATGGCCCTTGTAATTATGTATGTACATACTGTTCTGTGAGCTTGTAATAAGATTTAGATGCACAATAGACTCTTCGAAACGCTGTGCTTTGCAAAATATTTTCGGAAATGACTGTATTTTGTGAAATAACTGTGCAGTAATACTGCACAAACATGCAAACACTTAATACACTTCTGATAACTTGGATATGTTTACTTAATACGAAAATATGTGCTTAGTGAAAATGCAGTCTTTCCTCTAGTTTTATTCATTTTATGCAATTTGGACTTTATTTCAAACATTTTCCATATTAATTTGAATAATTTTATCAATATCAGACATAATGGTTTATTCAAATATCGTTGAAAGCGTTCTGTATTCCTTGTTTTATATTTTGCGAATAAGAAATTATTTGAGAAAGTTTTAACATTTGAAATTCGTTTCTGACCTATTTTGTGAATTATACGTGCAGTAGGGATGATCCACTCCTATATGTTCCTCCAATATCAACGGGTTTAAGGTGGAGGTGGGGTTACATCACGGATCAGCTCTGAGCCCTTTCTTATTTGCAATGGTGATGGACAGGTTGACAGACGAGATCAGACAGGAGTCCCCGTGGACTATGATGTTTGCAGATGACATTGTGATCTGTAGTGAGAGTAGGGAACAGGTGGAGGAGACCCTGGAGAGATGGAGATGTGCTCTAGAGAGAAGAGGAATGAAGGTCAGCAGGACTAAGACAGAATATATGTGTGTGAATGAGAGGGAGGATAGAGGAATGGTGAGGATGCAGGGAGTAGAGGTGGCGAAGGTGGATGAGTTTAAATACTTGGGGTCCATAGTTTAGAGTAACTGGGAATGTGGAAGTGAGGTGAAGATGAGAGTACAGGCAGGATGGAGTGGGTGGAGAAGAGTGTCAGGAGTGATTTGTGACAGACGAGTACCTGTAAGAGTGAAAGGGAAGGTCTACAAGAAGGTAGTGAGATTAGCTATATTATATGGGTTGGAGACAGTGGCATTGACAAAAAGGCAGGAGTTTGAGCTGGATGTGGCCGAGTTAAAGATGTTAATATTTGCACTGGTTGTGACGAGGGTGGACAGGATTAGGAATAAGTATATTAGAGGGTCAGCCCAGGTTGGAAGGTTTGGAGACAAAGCCAGAGAGGCAAGATTACGTTGGTTTGGACATGTGCTGAGGAGGGATACTGAGTATATTGGGAAAAAGATGCTAAGGATAAAGCTACCAGGTAACAGGAAAAGAAGAAGGCCTAAGATAAGGTTTATGGATGTGGTGAGAGAGCACATGCAGGTGGTTGGTTTGACAGAGCAAGATGCAGAAGACAGGAAGAAATGGAAACAGGTGATCTGCTGTGGCGACCCCTAACGGGAACAGCCGAAAGAAGATGATGATCAACTGGGTGTGTCTTGGACTCAAATTGAAGAAACTGGAGCTCTTTCTGGCAAGTCGTTTTGGCCATGCTTCCTTTGACACCATGACCTTTTAGACATCCCACTTCTAACACCATGCCACTTATGTGGGTAGTTCGTTTAAATGCTTTATTACATAGCAACACATCAGGATGGATAGCAGCATCATAAAATATAAAAAAACTGATTAACAGACAGAACTTACATACATGCATGCTTACATCTCAACAGCTTACTACAAAATGGCAGTCAGGCTCGCATGTGCTCAGTATTTATACACTTGTGCAAGCCCCTAGAAAGCTTCTTAAAGATACATACACACACATTGAGCTACAGGGGTGAAGTCTGTGCTAAATTTATGTGCTAGTTTATTGGCTATATCCTCTCAGTCCGAGTATGTTTTATCATTTACTATTAAATCTGCACAGTGCTAGAAATTTTTTCTAGGGCATCTAACATATTTAAAGAAGGTTTTATGGTTGTCCTATGCCTGGGATGCAATTTTTTTTTTTTTACATGCTTCTAAGTTACCTTTGAAATAGCACTTGTTTCTGGTAGGTTCTGCTATTAACAAATTAATAAAACTAAAAAAAAAATATTTGTGTATGTGTGTATATAGACATACACACATATGATTATATGACACTACATTACCAAATCACTAAATTGGCATGCACTATACCAACAACAAATGGACAAAACTCAATTTAAAAAAAAAAAAAAAAACAATATTTTATGGAGGGGGCAAGCCCTCTTGCACCCCCCATTCCCTGCTAATTATATATAGCATCAGCGATCATAAGACCATGGAGAATACTGCTTTTTGTCAAATAACTGTTATAGTGGATGAACACTGTTTGACAGTTTTGCTTACATATATATATATATATATATATATATATATATATATGTGTGTGTATGGGTGGGTCAGTGTCACTCTCTTGAGTAGTCATTTGATCAATAAAATGCACAGTGTGGAAATCTTTTGGCCAATTGCAGTTTTATTTGCATGTGTGTGATGTTGAAAAGGGGAAGTTCAATAGGGGAAAGTAAGTATTTGGTTTTGATTTTGATGCCAAAAGTTTAAGATGTAAAGAAAATATTGTCATTGGAGGGTGTGAGTGTTTGCGGGTTAGGGTTAGAGTAAGGGCCATGTAAGAGATTTAATGCTGTACATGTTTGCTGTTGTATGTTGTATGCCCTGGCTGAAAAAGTTCACAGACGATTGCAAGTTGGGAGCTATTATTAACTCCCCAGGTGATGATGATATCCTACAGAAAGGCCTCACTGAGACCAACAACTGGTGTCAGAACCATGGCCTTAAGCTCAATGCCAAAAAGTATGGCATCATCCCCTTTGGGAAAAACCCAGTTCCAATGAATTACCACATCAGTGGTAGTTCACTGAGCACAGAAGGCATTGTAAGAGATCTGGGAACACAGGTTGACAGCAACCTCTCTTTTGACCACTACATTGCCACTGTGGTCAGAAAGTCCTTCTATGTGGCACATCTCATTACTAAGGGTTTTGCATCCAGGAAGAAAGAGGTCATTGTCTTCCTGTACTCTTCCCTCATTACGCCAATCATTGAGTGCAATGCCCCATTTGTCACGTACCTCACTAAACACCTGCAACAACTGGAGAGGCCGCAAAAGTACCTCACAAAGAGGACCCTAGGCTTTAAACATTTGTCCTATATGGACAGACTCAAAAAACTCCAACTGTTCACTCACTAGGCTGAATAAGGAGAAGGTTACTGTTAGCTGCCTGTTGGGTGCCAGGATCTGCCACATAACACAAGCACTCGGGTCACTCCAGAACAAGTACAAATATGACTCTGTCATTGTCCATTTTGGTGTGAATGACCTGAGCCGTACCTCCCTGGACTACATGAATAGAGACATGGAAGAGCTCTCTGATCATGTAGCCCAGGCTGGTATGACCCTGACCCTGAGTAGCATCCTGCCCTCACCAAGAATGATACCATGGTATAAAGAAAAAAATTCTCGATTTCAACAATTGGCTAAGCTTCTGATGTCATTCAACAGGGATCCAGTTTCTGTCCGCCTGGGATGACATGTTCGACAAGCCACGCTGCTTCGTTAGAGACGGCTTGCACCTGTCACCCTTAGGCTTTCGAATACTGGCCAAGGCTCTTGCCACCCCCATAGTGCCTTTTTTAGGTAAGGCTCAAAAGACAAACCTACCACCATAAATAGCACAAGTAATAAAAAACTGAGGGTAATGCTACTCAGTGCCAGAAGTCTAAACCTCAAAATGCATGCACTCGAGGCACTTCTCAGTATGGAAAAAATCGATATATGTGCAGTAACAGAAACCTGGTTTAAGGCTCCAGAGAACACCCCAGCACTACCAGGCTACAACTCATATCATACATTTCGGCCACGGAACCCAAACCAAAATACAAAAGGCGGGGGCGTATCCATATTCATCAAGGATACCCACACCTCCAGGTTAGTGGCACAGCACGATGCTTCAGAGATCATCCATGTGCAGCTAACAATGGGCAAAACTGCAATTCAAATTGTAGCTTGCTACAGATCACCCACCATGTCCCAGGACTCCCATTCCGCATTTCTGGAAACACTGGGAAACATAAAGGTCCTACCAAACACCCTAATATTGGGTGATTTCAATTACCCAAACATTAACTGGGAGAACTGTTCAAGTACTAACTCCCTTGCTCATCATTTCCTAGAATTTATAAACTCAAATGCCCTGGTTCAACTGGTCAACACTCCCACCAGAGGTGACAACATATTGGACCTGGTCATCACCAACATGGGCGACCGGTGTTCCACACAGGAGGTCAGCCCCTCACTGGTTAGATCTGACCATAAACAAAACACTTTGGATAGCCACATTCCGCCCCCACCCCCGGACAAGAAAACCACTGTGAAAAACATTTCAAAAGCAAACTTCATGTTACTTAAGACCGAGGTGGAAAGTTTCAAAGCCCCCATGCTGAAGGATAACACTGTCCAAGCTGCAAAATCCTTTACTAATTCATTCTACGGGCACCTACAAGAATGCATGGATCATGCCATCCCAAGCAAAACCAAGACTCACTCCTCCAAGAAAAGGAAACCAGTCTAGTGGAATCCTGCCATAAATAAGCTATACAATAGAAGGAGGAAAAGAGTAAAATCCCAAGAAGGGAAGACATCCCTGATCAGTATCAGCAAGAAACTACGATCCCTTATAAAATCATCCAAGGCGAGCTTTGAAAGAAAAATTGCCAAGGACACCAAAGTTAACCACAAGGCATTCTTTAGCTATGTCAAGAATCTAAGTGGCAATGCTCAGATCTGCTGGAAGTTAGTGCAGAATGGCACAAAATACACTGAACCGACCGATATCGCCAACATCCTGGCAGACAGGTTCAGCGCAAACTTCACCCCCCTCTCACCTCCAAAAGGACCCATAACCATACCAGAAGAATGTAGAGTCCCTGAAATCACAGACACCCAGGTTAAAACAGCCCTCTCCAAAGCCAAAAACACACCATCAATGGGACCGGACGGTGTCCCAGGCTGTGTTTTACATGAGCTCAAAGAGGAACTAACCCCTCACCTAAACACACTGTTCAAACTCAGCCTCTCCACAGGCTACATACCCATAGAGTGGTGCACAGCAATGGTTATTCCACTCCACAAAGGTGGAGCCACAACAGACCCCGGAAACTATCGCCTTATAAGCTTAACTAGCTTTGTCTGCAAGGCTATGGAGCACATCATCATGGAACTCATTAACAGAGACATTAGGAACCTCCAAACACTGGACCCTACCCAGTTTGGCTTGGTTAAGGGCAGATCATGCCTCCTAAACCTGGTGGACTTCTTTGAGACAATTACCAAGGCTATAGACGAGAGAAAGATGGTACAGACAGCCTACCTAGACCTCGCTAAGGCCTTTGACACCATTCCCCATTCTGGTATTCTAGACAAGCTCACCAGCCTGAACATAAACCCCTATGTCACAAGATGGGTTGCCAACTGGCTCACGGACAGAATGCACATGGTGAGAGTTGCGGGAACTAGGTCCAACTCTAAATTGGTTACAAGTGGCGTTCCCCAGGGCTCAGTCCTAGGACCCCTGCTGTTCAGCATATACTTCTCAGAGGTACAGGCAAGCACAGGAGGACTATGGCTGACCAAGTTCACAGATGACTGCAAACTAGGGGCTATAATTGACTCTCCAGCTGACACAGACATCCTCCAAAAGGGTCTCAGTGAGACGGATACCTGGTGTCAAACTCATGGCCTCAAGCTAAATGCCAAAAAGTGCATAGTCATCCCCTAAATAGAAACCAAATTAGATCCGAACCAGACCAAGAACAAAATGATGTATCCAAAGGCTCAACAGGAACACAAAATTCCAAATGACTTAAATAAAACTCTGTTTTAATGAAATGATAAAAATTTCCACATCAACCTCCTCAGCCAAATTACTTACTAAGTGTGCTGGGTAACCCCTTTCATCAAAAAGTTGCTTTAGCAAGTTAACCTCTTCAAGAAAAAGCTCCATTCTGCTACACATCCTTGAAGCACGTATAAGTTGACCCTTCACAATACCCTTCTTTCTGGTGGAAGGGGTGGCCACTGTTGAAATGTAGGTAGGAATTAGAAAAGGAGTTTTTTCTATATATCTTAGATTGGAAAGTACCCTTACTGACATCTTTAAGAAGGGCAACATCAAGATAATGCAAATAATCATTATTTACTTTGTAAGTAAAAGATAGAAAGGGAGTGATAGAATTGATGTAAACCATAAAGTCTAAGAATTGATCTAAAGAGCCATCCCACAACAAACAAATATCGTCCAGGTCTTATAGTGGGTGATATGTTGAACCCAATGTGTGGAAAAAACTAATTTGTTCTCCCAGTGGTGTAACACTATGTTTGCATAACTAGAAGCACAAGCTGTGCCCATTGCTACACCCTTTTTCTGTTTGTAAGTGTCACCCTTAAATAGCATGACTGTACCTGGTGTTCTCAGATATTAAGGGAGAGGATTTTCATTCAGATACTGGGATGCTTTTAAGGACTGCGTAACTGAGTGATCACCAAGCTATGTAGTTATTCATTAACTTGGTTATAGAATCAATCTAGCCATATCTGATGGTTCTGGACCTCAGGACAACTGACCTCCATAAAATGATACATTGCCTCAAAAGCTGTAACAAACTGACATACAAGTTGTAAGGAATGACAGGTGTATGAATAACAAATGTTATAACAGAATCAATATTTCTTTGTGTGAAGCAAATATGTCAGAAAAAGAAGAAAGAAAATACAGCAATATAGTTTTCCAGATGCAGTATCAAATGGTAGGGAGAGTAATATAACCTGTCATTTAGAAAATATTAGGAAACCCAGAAGGATGAAGACAAGTACAAATTAAAGAACTAAGAATAGAAGTACAAATGTTTAAAATGAGGAAAGGATAAACACTTTCCTTAAGCAGGTAGCTTTAAATATTAGTTGTCCTCCATGGTCCCTTGATTTGAACTTGACGTGTACTATGGATCACTTATATATTCAGATGCGATTCTGTAATCCATTCCTGGACCCACATATTCATCAACTTCAGATTATTTCCCCTACCTTAGACCCTAGCACATCTCCTTCACAAAACACACATAACTGCAACCTCTCCAATACACATACAGACAACTCCACCCACTTTGCCTTTCAGTCAGTTTCTGTAACTCTCATAAAAAGCTTTTGCATAAACTAAAACCTTGTTCCTTCTTAGCTAACAACCTTTCACAGGAACACTTAAATCTAGCAACAGATGCAATAGCATTCTTATTAACCAATCAGTTGTAGAATCCTGTGTCCCTAACTTATGGAAAATCGCACATATTATCCCCTTACATAAAGGAGGCAATTCCACTGACAGTACCAATTTCTATCCCATAGTCATCCTGCCTTCCCTCTCTAAAATCCTTGAAAGATGTATCCCTCAACAATTTCTCCAGTATCTCTTACAAAATAGGCTAATCACCAATACCCAACATGGATTTTGGCTAGACCACAGCACCTCCACTGCATTACTACCATGTAGAGGTACTGTTAATAAAGCTAGCAACTCTAATAAACTTGTACCTGCAGTATTTCTAGATCTATCAAAAACCTTTGACATGGTTTGTCACACTAAACTCCTTAATCAACTTTCCACCCAGGGTCTGTCATCTCCATCTATTCAGAGGTTCTCTAGCTACTTTGCCAAAAAGGCAACAAGCTGTAAAATGACAAAGGTCCATCTCTGCATGCCTTCCTATCTCCAGAGGAGTTCCATAAGGATCCATCTTTAGCCTTCTACTATTCAATATATTTATCAATAATTTACGTTCATGTTCTTATGAAGGCATCTTTATTCAATATGCAGATGATTCTGTCATCATCGTCTATTCAAAACACCTTAATTCACCTCCAAGAAATCACTCAACAAGCTGTAATCTCCATTGAAATCTGGCTTACAAGAGCACAGCTCTCACTCAACCCCCTGAAGCAAGCTCCTCCTCTTTACTCCAAAAACTCACACCCCTAACAAATGGCACTGCAATTAAATTAATTCATCATACCAAAGCATTAGGAGCCATAATAGATGATAATCTTAAATTTGACCTCCACATCCAAAGCAATATCAAGAAAACCCACCAACCTTTAAGGATTTTAAGATTTTGATAAGTTCAAACTACAACCAGAAGAGAAGTGCCCTAATTTTACACAGCAAATCAATGAGAATTCCAGAAATAGCTGACTCATACTCAAGCCATGATGGTATGCTTACTTTAGTCACACTAAAACTAAATAAAAAGATGTACACTTTTGCAAACACCTACTGAATACCGGGTATTGGGACTAAAACTGTGAAAAAACATTTAGACACCACAACATTAAAGTCTAAAGGTGAGTTACTATTAGCAGGTGATTTTCATTGTATCTTGTCCTCCACTGATGCGACAAGCTCTAAGCACTTCAAGATGTCCCCTATTGCCAAGCAGTTGAACAACTATATAAAATGCAGAAACCTAATTGACATTAATGGTATAAAAATATTATCATCCCCGAAATATTCTCACTACTCTTACAGATTTGGCATGCAGACCAACGTAGACAAAGTCTTTGTAACCAGTTCTGTACTGGCCAAAATTAATAATGTAGTGCTGACATCGTGCCCTATGTCTGAGCACAATGCTCTCACCTTCAGTATAATACTTAATACTGACCCCTTAAACTTCTGCCAAAGACTACCTGCTGATTTAGTAACAGTACAAGGATTTAAATAATGGTTTCTAGAAGAAATAAAGCTTTACCTAGACATCAATAATAATGAAGAGGTTTCAGATATTATCCTGTGGGACACTTTAAAGGTAGTTTTACATGGTAAAGTCAAAAGTCAGTTATAAATAAAAGGAAATAGTGGAATAAAAAAACTGGTAGACATACAAAAAGAAATTGATGAACTAAAACTTACAGCGAATGACACATCTGCATTAGCTGACATATGTAAACTGAACAAGGAATGTCAGGATATCATGCAGCATAAAATATCAATAAATCTAGAAAAAGCTAGATTACAATCCTACTTAATCTCAACAGTATGCACAGGATTGCAATTGGATCTAAACACGGAAATAAAAAAGTCATATAAAAGAAATAATATACACTAGAAATAATCATACTATCAAAGTTACAGATCTAAAAAATATCTTATATTTTAAAAAGTGTTACAAGAGTATTAATAATAATAACTCATCTGCAAGTGACAAAAGTATAGACAACTTTCTTGCTAATAATATTCAAAAGAAGTTATTCAAATACAATATTAATAACATAGATAAACCCTTTTCCTTTAAAGAATTCAAGGAACAAATAAAGGAACAAATAAAAAATCTTAAGACAAAAAAGGCACCAGGGCTGGATGGTCTGATTCTGGAATTTTACAAACTCTTACCTGATAAGTCTCCAATGACTACCCTTGAACTAAACGAAGCAGTGGCCTACTTTAATACCAACTTTCTACAAATCCTTGACTATCATGCTCCTATTCACTCTACTAGGATAAGGACCAAATCAGCCCCATGGCTTACTAAACAAACTAAACAAAAAATGCTCCTTAGAAATAAAATATGGGCTAAATGGAGAACTACCAAATGTTCATCTGATCACCTACTCTTTAAACAATTAAGAAATGCCACTAAGAAAGATACTCTTGCAGATAAAAAGAATTACTACCTTCACATTCAACAAACTAGCCAGCATTCCTCTCAAAAATTCTGGTCAGGTATTAACAAACTTCTTAAACCAGGACATTCAACTACTCCTATCCCTTCAGGCTTTAATCTCAATAACTCCACTCTGATCCCAGATGCCTTTAACAAGTACTTTATAGAAACCATTCAAACCCTAGCTAATTCATTACCCTCTTCTACTACCTCCTTACCTAAAACCTCTAACACTTCATCCAATGTCTTTAACATACAACCAGTGCCTACATCACTTATTTATAAGCTTCTCAAGAAACTTAAACCTTGCACCCCATCAGCTGATCAACTCCCATCAGAATACCTACAAATTGCTGCAAAAGCTATTGACTACCCCATATCCGTTCTTATCAATAGGACTATCTCTGAAGGAAAAATACCCACCCTATGGAAAATATCTCACATAATACCTCTGCATAAAGGTGGCTCCTCTATCGAGCTCACAAACTTTCGCCCTATTGCCTTACTATCCCCATTAGCAAAGATCATGGAAAGATGCATACATAAACAAATTCTTAACCACCTTCTACAAAACAAACTTCTAGCCAATAGTCAACATGGCTTTAGACCTTCCCACAGTACTACAACTGCCCTCCTTTCCTTCTCTGATGCCATAAATAATAATAGGAACAACAATCTTTTCTCATCAGCTTTATTTCTAGACCTGTCAAAGGCCTTTGACATGGTTAACCATAATATACTTCTTGACAAACTAAAACTCTATTCACTTGGCTCACATACTCTCCAATGGTTCAGGAGTTACCTCCAAGATAGGCAACAAGCAGTGCTATGGGACAACAACCTATCCTCCTTACTCCCAGTAAACATTGGGGTTCCACAAGGATCAATCCTAGGTCCCCTTCTTTTCTCATTATTTATCAACGACCTTCACTTGAATATACCCCAAGCCATCTGCATTCAATATGCTGATGACTCAACTCTTATTTGTGCTGCCAATAATGTTTCCTCCCTCCAGTCCCTCACCCAAACAGTCTTCCATAATGTTGAAAAGTGGTTTATGGAACTCTCCTCCTTCTTAATCCCAAAAAAACAAAACTTCTTCTCTTTACCCCTACACACAAATCACCGACACCTTTCTTCACTATCTCCTCTAACAATGCTACCTGCATTAGTCCAGATATGTCCACTCGCCTATTAGGTGTAACAATTGACAATCATCTTAATTTTGATGACCACATTAACAACACCATTAAATCAGTTAATAAAAAAATCGGTACTCTCTACAGAATTAAACCCTTTCTTACCCCTTCTGCTAGAAAAACTGTGTCCCAGAGCCACCTGATCTCCACCCTTTTCTATGCCTCTGCTATATATACAAACTTGTCTAAAAACAACATCACCAAACTTTCTACCTGCTACAATAGTATTACTAGATTCATTGCTACTACCCCTTTTAGAACCCACCACTGTATTAACCTCAAGCAACTAGATTGGTTAGAACTCGACAACCACTTACTCTATCAACAATTAATTATCATTCATAAGACCCTCTTTTCCCCAGACGCTACCCCTAGCCTTACAAAACTGATTTCACCTTATAAAAACCTAGCCACACTACGATCGGCTAATAAACTCCTTGTAGCCTTAACCAAATCAAAGAATAAAGCTGGAGACTCATTATTTTCAAATGCTGTCGGGAAAATCTGGAATCAACTACCTCAGGAAATAGCAAACCTAGACTCTACATCCCTTTTCAAGAAACATATCAAAGAACATCTCAAAACTCAATGGCTATGTCCTTGTACTAATCCTGACTGAAATTACTTCTGCATTACTCCCAACTTCCCCCTTTTATTTTCTCCCAACTTTCCCACTATAAAACTAATTTTTACTGTAGACAGATTTATCTTTGAGATTGTCTCTAATATTTTTTTTTCTCTTTTTCTCTAGCACATATTGAATGTTGTTTAGTATCTAACTGTAGAATGTTACTTACCTGTAATTCTATTGTTAAACAACTATTTCTCTGAAAGATTATGGTTCTGCTTTTTTTTTGTATTGTTAAAGTCATACAAATGTACAACTTTGTACTTATTTTATGTTGCTTATTATGTTTTATTGTTAATTATTGTTTTAATTCTTGTAATTCTTGTAATTGGAGCTTTTCTCCCCGGGCCTCTACTGAAAACGGATATTTGTCCAGCTAGACTAGCCCGGTCACCAAATGTAAAATAAAATAAATAAAATAAATAAATAAATAAATAATAAGATCTTGAGAATCTTACTCACTGCATTCCAAGAAGTTAGAACTGCAGCAAACATCCCTTCCTCATGGAAGTATTCTATCATTCCTCCCATCTTAAAACCAAATAAAGAGCCAAACCTTTGCACATCATACAGGCCAGTTTTGCTTAATACTGATTACAAGATATTCATGTCTATCTTAGCAGACAGATTAAATATTCTTTCAATATTAATTTATGAAGCCTAAACCAGGTTTATCAAAAACAGAAAGGTACAGGAATGTAATAAGATTACTCTCCTTAATACACTTAGCAAACAAGAAAAAAAAGAGCTTTCTATTTTAAGCCGTGTAATAGTAATAGGACATTGCTTGAACCATAAACTGAAATACATACAAACATCTTTATATGGATTTTAAAAATATACATTCAAAGTGAAAGGTCAAAACTTTTTCTTACACCTGTTACAAACCAAACATTGCTGTTGTTTAAAAAGCTTATGTTTTCTAATCAGTTAAGACTTTATTAATAATTATGTTTGTAAGACGCTGTCCAGTTTGATTCTCAGCTAGAGCGTCTTCTGCGTGGAGACATGTGTGAATGGGCTTACCTTCGTTGAAGGTTGTGCATCAGGCCTGACAAGCCGGTACGTAAAAATCAACTGCCAATCATTAGCGGACCGGAGTTCCGCTGTGGCGACCCCTAACCGGGAAAAGCCAAAAGACACAAACAATTGCCTACACAAATGAATGTTTGGTATATTTTGATACTCAGAAAATGTTAGACTTTAAGAAGGGTGACCTACTGTTAATCAGTTTCTGTCAGCTAATAAAATATGTTCTGCAGGCTGATCAGCAGATATAGTTTGCAAAATTGTAACTGGCTGGACTTCCAAACTTGTAGGGATTTTATACATACTAAGCTTGTACCCTCATTAGAGACATACAATCAGAGTAACTAGAAAATCTTGGATTTTATCTCAACAGTTAATAGCGCACCCAAGAAGACTTCATACATATCTGTTATTTATAAAATTCTCAAAAATTCTTTTTGGAATTAATCAAGTGAAATTAATAAATAAGTGTTCTCAGAAAAAGATAAAAAAAATTTGTTTACAGTTGGTGAAGGATCCACATCTTCCCTGTTATGGCGTGTATACACATAGAAATGTTTACATATATGTTTTTTCACCCCACATAGACTACCAATAATGTACAAGATATATGAAATGAAATGCTGGAGATGTGGACACCCTGATGCTGACTGAATACATATAATTATTAATTGCAAAATAATTTCTCATTTTGGTTGGACTTTAAATGTCATTCCACAGAGCTTTACAAAGATAACTGTATAATTTCTGACTCCCTTATCCTTTTCAATGTTCCTGAAGTCATTCCTAAAAAAACAGACATTTTTACTATGGTCTGTCCTCTCTATAGCAAGGAAAATTGTTGCTAAAAATTGGAAATCCCAATCTACTCTTGTCTTTAAAGTTGAGTTTATTCATCTTGCGAAATACATTTGTGAGAACGAGATTGCTACTATAAAAGCAAAGACTAACAACATAACTCATCATTTAATTGCTTCGACAAAACTGTCTAATCTGTTAGAGAAATATTAAGTGTTCTCCTATGTATATTTCTTTGTTAATTGTTATAGACATTGTATATAGTTCATTTGTTTTTCTTACTATACTGTTAAGTTATTGTGTTATAAAATGAATAAAAACATTTTGGAAAAAAAAGAAAACCCACCAAAACTAGGCATGCTGTACAGAAACAAACATTTTCTGAGCACACCCACAAAAATTAGTCTAGCCAAAACTTACCTTTTGACCTCCCTTCTTTATGGAACTCCTGTTCTAACCAATTTACAATCATTCATAAAAACAAACTTGAAAACTGCTACAACAAAATTACCAAGTTTGCTACTAATTCATCCTCCTTTACCCATCACTGTAAAGCTCTGCATACCCTTAGCTGTCTGGATTTCCCTATCCACCTCTCCTACATTCAGCTTATAACAGTACATAAAATCATACACAAACCATTAGCCTACCCAGCTCTTACCCCTTTAATCAACATATATTTCCCTAAAAGAACTCTCAGATCAGAAGACGAACAACTTCTCACCATAAATAAGCCAAATAAATCCCCTGGACAAAGTGTATACTTGTACTCAGTAGCCAAAAAAAGGAACTACCTACCTCTAACCACCAGAACTATTATTAACCTCTCCACCTTTAAATGCTCCCTAAAAGAATGCTTTACAAAATCATGGAAGTGCTCCTGTGCTAATCCTGTCTAAACTTATTATACTTCATTCACCCCCTTCAACCCAAATCACAGCTCTACTCCACCCCTTTATTTTGTTTTTCCCAATTTCTCTCTGTAGACCTTTCGTCTGTCTCTTTCTCCTTCCTCCCTACTTACTTAAGCTACTTGAAGACACCTTACCTACCCTGCAATCTTCTTAGAATCTCCTTTTCTCTCCATCCTTGCTTCGTTCTATAACCATAATATGAACTTGCTCTCTCATACTATGACATCACTCAATTTTCCTTCACTGTTTCTAATCATGTAATCTCTAATATCTCCTTTAAATATACTATTAGCATTGGCTCAGGTCTCATTTATTGCATACTAATCTATGAAACAAATAATATGGCTAATGAGTCTTTCCTCACATATTTTCTCCAACACATGATCAATTTTCATTGTATGCTATGTTTTTCTCATTCCAGTATTTTTTCACTCCTGTGTTTTGTACTGTAACATGATACTTTGTGATTTAAAATTGTTGTAATTGAGTTTTGAAAGATTGTAATTGTGGAGCTTTTTGCCTGCTGCCTTTGCTGAAAGGGCACTTTCTGTCCCAGTTGGAATTTTCTTGTAAACAAATGTCAAATAAATAAATACATTTATTTGTTTTGCTGGATAAGCTTGCATTACCTCACACCTGCTATGACCCTAAAGTGAGTTGAAATTCTGATGGCGTGCACTGTTTTCATGAAAAATGTTCCTTATGAAAGAAGGCTCTTTTTGGCAGATTATCTGTTGAAGATGCGTTTCATAGCCCAGCAGGTGTGACCTTGGGCCCCACTGTTAACAAATAAGAAGCTGGACAATGTTTGAACTTCCTAAATAGCAAATAGTCATTCACTGTTATTCACAGGCATTCCACTGCCATTGCAGATTGTATTTGTTGACTTGATTTAAAATATTTGGGGCATTCCACTCTTCTTTGCAGCTGTGCACCCATAGAGTTAGTATGTATACATAAAGTTGTTAGTGGTAAAACCTTCTCCATGAGGGACACATGGAAAAATGTTTTTTTACTTTTTTTTTTCATCGTCTGATTAGACCTTAGACTGTTTTGTTTTATCTGGTTGATAGTTTAGGTGGTTTAGTTTCATTGAAACATGGTGGAGGCATTGGAATATAATTTCCCCAGTACTAGTGATAGTCGTCTCACAATAAACACTGTTATTGCATTGCAGCATTTACCCATTTCATGTGGAGGACATTCTACATATATTGCTGCAGATACCTTTCCAGGTTGCTTTAGTAATTTTGTCAAGTCTCCCATGTTTCAGAACCAAAACAAAGATGGGATAACCATGCTGTTGTGAGTTTTCTCACCTGATAGTTTCTTATAAATTCCCTTCCCATTTGTGCTTCACTGAAAAGACTTGTTGCTGGAGATGTGATAAGCACTAAATCCATGAGCAGAAGGAGTGCATTCATTGCACTGAGACTGAGTCTCTGTAACTACACATATATGAATGTGTTCAAGTAGCAGGAGAGCTTCAATTTGGGAATTTTTGATAAGACACTTGGTGTTGAATACAGCTACTTTTATTTGTTCCAAATTAGAGTTTACTAGGTTGGAATGTACACCAGGTGGACTGTATACATAAAAAGACACCACGGGGGGAAAAAAGGCTTTAATCTGCATGCAAACTGTGGTAAGAGAGGTGCAGACCTTCTCTGGCAAAGCAGGAAGGGTTGTTGGCTATTTCATCCCAAGCTGACACATACTGGTTTCTTATAACAACATCAACTTCATAGCCAATTATTAAGGTCATTAATCTTGTTTTGGATCTCTGTATCATTCTGGGTGATGGTAAACTACTACTCAAGAAGTGTCTTTTCTGTATCAAGTAGAAATGTGTATGTAGAAATGGAACCGCGTATTCCTTAAAAATTATTTTGTTCAGTATTGTGCGACTAAATATCACTCCCAGTGTCAAAAATATTAAAAAAGAGAACCAGAGACAATTTGTAGGATGAATTACCTAAATAACATTGGAGTGCTAAAAACCTGTACTGAGAGAACTGATGTTGTGGGATGAACTAATACTGGAACTGGAACTGTATTTCTTTGTGTATCATGTACTTTAAGGAAAGCAGACTCTAGATAATTTATATTGGAATGTAAATTTTTTCTAAGGTGCATACCAGAATAAGTTTGGTTGTAATTATCAGCTCCTGTGAAAAGCTTCTGTACAGTTTGGGTAACATGTTACAGCGGCCATAGGTTAGGCTCAGAGTAGCTTCTCAAAAGTAAATGCAGTATCACGAATTATATGCATTTTACTATCTTTTAACCCCACTAGTTTTCAAATACCCTCCTAATCATAATACACTCATGACATATCTTTTCTTTTCAGTTTTTCCTAAATACATGCTAGTCCTGATGAATTTACCTGAATCCACTTTAATTTTTTTGTAAACTGTGAGCTCTAACAAGCAACCGACACCCCAAACTCCTACAGGGAAGAAAAGTGTACCTTCTAAAGCAATGTAGGTCTTAAGCATTGGGTTTCTACTAATTTAACTGGCATTGTTCAAGAAATATTGAAGAGACCACTACCAGAGATGGCAGCAAGCAGTATTGCTTTTACTGCTCAGGTTCCGTTGCCCAACTAATGTTACAGACCTTTTTTCTGTAGTTCTCCCTTGTTAACAATAGTGCAGGAAATGTAACTTGGATATAACCCTCTTTAACCCCAATTGTGCACAGTTAGCTGTAATACTTGGAAGCTCTGAGTGCTTACTCAGGTTGCAAGTGATGTTAAACACCTATCAGTGCATAATATACTTAGTTAAATGGTGGTTGTTTTTGGTGCATGCTGAGTACACTGACTGTCTGTACCCGCTCCGTTCACTTTGGCTATGCTCGGGCTTACTCTGCTCTCATACCCTATTCCTTTTCCCACCCACCCCACTATACCTACTTCTGTTTGCACTTAGCCACTCTCCTTCTTCACCACTAACCAATCACAAACAAATCTTACCAGTACCTTAATGATACTTCAAGTTAATAGCCTCCCACCATTAAGTCTTCAGTAATAAGAACACCAAGATACCAAATGCAACCAAATACTCCCAACTCCTCTATACTATAAACATCTATAACTCATACTGCTCATATTCATTCTCTCCTGGACAGTATGTTAACTTTATACTCTACAACTCTCTTAATTCTTGGAATAGCTGCTCATATGACTTCCTACCACAGAGAACTAAACATATCATTATCTTTCCACACTACCCCCTTCCCAAACCAACCACAACAAAAACCTACAACCTTCCTGATATCAACAACAATCTATAATTCCACATTGATCACGTAGCATTTACTATACTCCTCCAACTGACTCTCACATATCCCTGAAATACAATAAGCTTATATCTAAATACCTAAAAGAGATTGCACGTATAGCATCTCAACTCAATCTTAATCTTAGTGATGATGTTCCCGACCTGGCCCCCAAAACTAATCCAACCCATCTAGAAAAGGAGATGACTTATTAATGCTAAATACAGTAATTATATGCTACTCTATCTCTATACTTACCAGATAATGCCCTAATTACTAAACCTGGCTAAAGCCAGACATCAGTAACAATGAAATAATGCCCCCTGGGTATAACATCCATAGACTAGATAGACAGAATAAAAGAGGTGGTGGCATAGCCTTTCTGTTTAAAAAACACCACAACCTTGAAATTATAGACCAAGTTACCCCAGACTTTAATAATACTGAAAAAAATGCTCACTAATCTAAAAATTAACTCAAATAAATACCTAAACATAGTAGGCGTCTGTATCCCACCCAGAAATAACCTGTCCACTCGAGAGCACATTTTACACTGGACAGCAACATCCTTCCCTTAGGAAAAATTATAATGAGGGACATACCTCTCAACCTGGAAACATCAAAAATCTGGACAAAGGTCCATGAAAAATAGGTACAAATCTGTATGCTGATTAAGATAATTTACATAATAATTATGTAACCCCACCCACTCCAATGGAATCGTGGGATGCCAGCTTTCAAATGCAAACTGAAGAACAGACAACCAAAATATGGCCCCAGACCCCTCCCCACTAATCCCTTCAGTAGTATGTCTCCAAGTATGCACAAGCACCAAAATGAAACATTTCCCCCACCCCAGCCACCCATTCCATTTTGTAGTTTCAAGTATGTACAACTTATAAGCACCAAAATGGAACATTATCCCCAGTGATCCATTCCCTTCAGTAGTTTCAAGTATGCATGCACACAGTGCTAATTCACCACTTTATGCTTTAGCTGCTAGTTGAAGAGGTCTTTGGTTACAATTATGCATGATGACATTTTGACATGTCGCCTCCCCTTTAAACTCAGAATTAATGTACACTTGCTCTGTAGTTTTTGCAATACCTAATGGAAAGAAAACGGTCATTCACTTGTTGAGTGGTGCCATGTCTGTTTCCCCACCTTACGAAAAACAGCATTGAGGAGGGTGCAGGAGTGGCCTTAGGTCAACTGGTGCCTTAGGAAAAAGGAATCCACGAAGCCCCCCACCACACCACCCAGTGCCTCCATCCTGGTCTACCTGCACCAAATAAATATTGGAAAAGTGCCCCAACTAGAGTGGCACCCTAGGCGGCTGCCTAGTTGGCCTATGCCTAAGGCCGGCTGTGGGAGGGTGCCATTTAAATTATAACGGCTAATTTCTCTAAACAGGTTGGCACTGGCATTTACCCATGGTGATACATTCCTGTTCTGCATTCTCCAGCTTTACCGCAGTAACATCAAAAACACTGGGTGCCCCTACTGGACTCGGAGTGTCCCTGGATACTTGAGAGGCTGAGAAATGTGTTTATGCCTCATCATACTCACACCAGGACCATCCCCATGAAAGAAGGTTTCATGTTTAGCCTTTCTGTCTGGCTTGAAGGCTTCCACACTAAAACTAAGCCTAGACACATTAACCTGTCCAGTAACTGCTGAGCAGTCAGCACTCAGCAACCGATGAAACTGGACTATCCTCTTTAGTTAAGAAAGTGGTGGAATAAACATCCCTTAAAGCAAACTAGCAAAGTAATTCTCTCAGGGCAAGGTTCCAACAATCTAGTAGCACCTTGTGAACAGCAGCAGAACTATATGCCTGCAGATCCACACCAGAGCAGCCACCCCAAAACTTGCAACTCATGCAGCAAAACAAACCCAGAAAGTTATACAAAGTTTCAGTTGACAGTGTGAGAGAGCTGCAGCCAGTCCTGTGGTAGTCTGCATGTGATGTCAGACTGCTATTGTTTTTCACTTTTCAAAGCAGATAGTCACCTGTAAGAAGGGTGCTTAAAACAAATTAAGAGTTAATGGCACACTGACCTCAAACAGTGGACAAATACAAAATTAGAGGCAAAAATCTGGGCAATCGTCAGGGGTGATGGGTGATAGGTGATGGGTTGGAGTTAGCCAGTGCAGGAGTTTCCAAGCCTAATCATAAGCTTTCCTTTGTGCTCACTACATGCTTTCTCTATACACACACACACACACACACACACACCTCCTCAGTACAGTAATCATCAGTCATTACAATTCAAATGCACTGCAGCATTAAATTCATCTCACTACAGACGTCAGCCACTAAGAACTTGGTGTTCTGCAAGTGCTACTAATCAACAGCAATAGAGCTTGGCAATCTACTAATCAAATGCAAAAGAAAACCTAGCAGAATAAATTCAGAAACAAAAAAACATGGTAAACAAATGCACAGACCTGAAGGAACTGCAACATTCAGCTAATAAGAACTTGGTGGAGGTCTAACATTAAAACAGTGATAGAGCTTGGCAAAACACAGCAACATTCAACTTGCAGCTCGGCAGACAAACAGAATAGAGCTTGGCAGTCTACTATTTACTAATCAAATAGTATAAATTCAGCCACTGCAAGAAAAAACGGCAGTCTAAAACAGACCTTAGACATGTCTCGGCGATTGTACAGACCTGAATTGTTTCGGCAACGGAACTGCAGGAACGTTCAGCCCGGCATAACAGTTTAAAACCTAAGAAAAACTAGTAAGTCAGTAACTGCAGCAATGTTCAGCCCGGCATAATTCTTAAATGGATCTCGGCGATTGCACAGACCTGAAGTGTCTCAGCAATGGAACTGCAGCAATGTTCAGCCTGGCATAACAGTTTAAAACATAAGAAAAACTAGTAGTGCAGGAAATGCAGCAATATTCAGCCCGGCAAAATTCTTAAATGTGTCTCGGCAATTGCACAGACCTGAAGTGTCTCGGCAACGGAACTGCAGCAAATTTCAGCCCGACATAACAGTCTAAAACATAAGAAAAACTAGCAATGTAGGAACTGCAGCAATGTTCAGCCCGGCATAATACTTAATTTATTTTACTAATGCACAGACGGTCTAACATAAGAAAAACTAGTAACGCACAACCTGAGAACAACTAGTAATGCACAGACTTGAGAAGTATCGGCAACTGCAGCAATGTTCAGCCCGGCAGTCTGAAAAAGAAAAACTAACTTGTATCAGTGCAAACAACCTGGCAGTGTTTTGCGTTTATCTGGCGGTAAAGTTAAAATTAAAAAGTAACGAATGGCTCTGCCTGGCAACTGACGCCATCGCACCCTGCACGTGATGACATCAGGAACACATTTGTATTAAAAAAAACTTACATATTTAAAAAAAAAAAAAAAAACAGGAAATTCAGAAATTAAAGGGCCACTCAGGAATTTGTGGCACCCCAATATTTTGGGGTTTATATTAGAACATCGAAGTTTCAAAACTTTGAATGTTCTAATATCGAACCCTATTCAGCAAAAGCTGGAAATATAGAAGCAACAGAAAACCAAATTTTTTCCTAAGTAAAGAATTTGGTTGTCCATTTCTGTTGCTTCGGTATTTTCAGCACTGTGGTGGAAAGTTACGGGTTGGGTTCAGGTAAGTGTGCGATTGTGTGGACATGAGGGTTAGGGCAGGGTAGGTGAGTTAGGGTTAGGGCGCGGGTGAGGTGAGTGTGCGATAGTGACGGACCTTAGGGTTAGGGTTTGGGTTAAGGTAAGTGGATAGTTAGTGGTGTGTGTATAGTTTAGTGTAGGGTTAGGTGTAAGATTTTAGGTGTATGTGTGTGGATTGTTGTTTGTTTCGTGTGCTGGTGTTGTGTATATGTGTTTTGGAACAGCAAATTTTTTCCCTAGGAAAAAAATTCGCTGTTCTGAATGTTCGATGTTTTCAGCTTTCGCTGAATAGGGTTCGATATTAGAGCTTTCGAAGTTTTGAAACTTCGATGTTCTGATATAAACCCAATATTTTGCCCTCAAAAACCAGCATTTACAGAGGAATTCGGTACAGTTGAGAGGTATGATGGGGGACTAAATTTTACTAATCATATTAACCTCCATGACTTCAGTCAAATAATTTAAAATTCCACCAGACTTGACAAAGAAAAAGCAGTCAATCCTTGACTAGATTCTAATAAATAGACCCGCTCTATCCCTGCACTGTGGTGGTCTCCCAGACAGCCTTAGTGACCATTTTCCACCTTATGTTCTCTGACACTGAATAAACCCACTAAAACTCACTAATTACTCCAGATTCACAACAAAAGAAATTTTAACCCCCAAGACTTCATAATCAACTTCAAGCTCTGCAATTCGGCACCACTTAAATATCTCACTCTAGATACTGTAGTAGAGTATTTTAACTCCAGCTTTCTTAACACCTTAAACATGCTGGCTCCTCCTAGGTCATTTGCATTCATGGGGAATAATCTTAGGTCATGATTGTATTTGTCCGAAGGACATATGTGAGATATTTTGTTATATCTTTGATACTGTTGCCCTGTTATTATCCAGCCCAATGGGAATGGTATCTGTATGGCTGACCAATAATGTCATCTGTTACTAAAACATTATCATGGGTAAAAGCACTTTCAGTTGGCTTTAAAGGCTTGGCTTCTGCACTTTTTGTAACTCTTTCAGGTATGTGTGCTAGTTGTAGGTGTGCAGAGCAAAGGTGATTGTATTGCTTTGTGAATTAATGGCTGAGGTTTCTTAGTCTAAAATCTGAAAGGCTTATGCAGTGTTCTTTTATCAAACTCCATTTCAGTTTGTTTAGTGGCGGTTCTGTGTGCTGTTTCCATGTTGTGCTTACTGTATGTGTTCTGAGGTGAAAAAGTAGCCTGCAAGTTGAGAAAATACTTAAACCTATCATATATCGAATCACTGTGAGGTAGCAATAATGAGTTTTCAGAAAGCATGAGACAATTACTACACTGCCTGAAAGCTATCAGGTTGTGTAAAGAAGCAAAACAAACGAAGTAGGCAAGCCAAAACTCCAAGTCAAATCAAAGTTAACGTATTTTTAATAAGAACGTTTTCGCTCCTGGCCAAAAACAAGAGCTTCCTCAGACAATACAAAAAGACCGCCAATTCACTTTTATACAACATATACATGATGTCATATCCTGCACAATACCAAGTTGAACATTGTTAAAAACAAAAGTTTTAAAAGAAATAAAAGAATAGAAAAGGAATGTTTTATTGCCATCTCGCTTAAACACATGTTAATACCCCTAACCGGGTTCTTTGTGTACTTAGTATTAGTGAAAGCGTACATTTGGTATTAGCCCCAAATGGTATCCGTACTAAATAAAGAACATTAATAATTCCAAATACTCAAAATGCTTAAGAAATTAAAACAAAATAATTTCTTTATAAACAGTTTAAACACTTTCTTTATGAAAAACCCATACCCAAACAAGCTGATGGACTAACTGTACACACGAGAAACTGAGATGTGATACTCCAAAACAGCTTTTTCCTCGAGGAATTTTCCTCAGGGTTGTTTTGTATATATGTGAAGTTTCCTATAAATTTTGGAATTTCATTAAACAAAAAGGTGGTGTCAATTTCTAAGGTAACTTTTATATTTTAAAATGATGGAAATATTACACAGGTCATTTAAACCAGGGGGAGAAAAGGCATTTAATAATAACTGCCATTCTAATTCCTTTAGTTCAAGGAGGAGTGGTTGGGGACCCCCCCTAACCCCAACCTTCACTCCATCAATTCCCATAAAGGAAAAGCTATGCCCTATGTTGTCTAGTACATGTTTAGAAAGAGCGTTGTCCGTTTTTTTATTTTTTATGGCATAATTGTGTTGGTAAACACGGTCCATGATCTGCGGTCCGTTTTTCCAACATAAAATGCCGGACAACAGTTGCAAAGCGCAATATAGATGATCGACTTAGAATCACAAAAGAACTTCTGTCTGATGTAAAATTTTTCACCCCTAATCGTGAACGAATTCCCTGTTTTTAGAAGCCTACACCAGTTACAGAACCCACACAAAAATGTGCCAGTCTGTCTGGACACCCCAAGAGATGTGTTTTCATTTTGTAAAAGTTCTTTCAAGTTCTTACCTCTTTTAAATGTAAAACCAGGAAAAGCACCCAAGATTTCAAAAAGGTGGGTGTTGTTTGTAATAAACTCCCAATTTTTCTTAACAATACCACACATACTAGAAATGTGTTTGTTGTAGGTAAGAATAAACCTATTTTTAAAATCGGCAACTGGGGGTCTAGAACTCTGGTCTGTGTTAATATGTTCAATCGAAAGGGGGTTTCCTACATCCTCACCCAAGTCTATCGCCAATTCAGTAGAGTTTTGGTAATTTCTCTGAACAGCGCCCTGTAAAAGTGGTTGGTAAAACCCTGTGTTTCTTTTGAAAGAGACCTCATCTATGAGGTTATCCAAAAAATCGATAGGGTAACCTCTGTTTTGGAACATGTTTCTAAGAGTACTACACTCCTCTTCAAAATCAACAAGGGTGCTACACATACGTGTTGCTCTCACTAGTTGACCTTTGAAGATGGACTTCTTCTGATTCAAGGGTTGGTTAATAGAGAAGTGAAGGAAGGCATTACAATAGGTATTCTTCCTAAAGATCTTAGAACAGAAACAGTTATTTTGAGTGTCCTTAACAAGTTTAACATCTAGGTACTCAACTTCACTCGTTGAAAAGTGGTGAGTGAATGTTAGAAAAGGACATGATTCATTCATGTAATTCACTAAGTTAGTAGCCGTATCAGAGTTCCCATCAAGAAGGACAAATGCATCATCTAAAAACCTAGTGTAAAGTTTTGAGGCCTCTTTAAAGGGAGAATGTTCAAAAAGGAAGTTCTTTTCCCAATAGGCCACCACTAGGTTCGCCACACTACCTCCGCATGGTGAACCCATAGCAATACCCCTTTTCTGGATATAATGCTCGTTGTTAAAAATGAAGAAGTTAGATGACAAGATAATGTCAAGTAAAGTGGTGACCACATAAATCTCATCCTTTGGGGCCTTCATATCTATCAACATAAGTTCCACCCATTCCACAGCTTCAAGATGTGGTATAGAGGTGTACAAATCTACCACATCGATGGTCAAGAAGCTGTAGGAAGGGCTGAACGGGATAGTGTTGATAGCTTTGAGGAAGGACCACGAATCTTTACATATCTGAGGGAGTGTCTTAAGATATTTACTTAAAATGTGGTCAACCACCTTGGCACTAGGGTGGGTAATACAACATCTCCCATCCACTAGTGCTCGCATGGGGGGATCCTCTAAGTTATTATGTATCTTAGGGATCCCAAACATGATGGGAACTCTAGGGAAGGGTATGTTGATGTAATCAAAGGTATCAATATCTATCTTCCCTTCGTTTGTTTTGCTGGTGTTTCTTCTTTGTTGGCTTCACAGGTTGTGTAAAGAAGGAACCAGACTGAGATTTTCTTACTGGCCCCCAGAGATGAAGAGGTATGAGAAAACAGGATAGCTTAATAACTTAGTTTTGATATAAGATGGGGTTGAGTTGAGGGCAGTGGCCTGGTATTAAAAAAATGTGATAATATAGAATATGGCTAAAGGATGCAAGAATATGATCTGTGACAAATGTACTATACACATCATCATCATCTTCTTTTGGCTGTTCCCGTTAGGGGTCGCCACAGCTAATCTTCCGTTTCCATTTCTTCCTGTCCTCTGCATCATGCTATTTCACACCAGCTGTGCCTGCATGTCCTCTCTCACCACATCCATAAACCTTATCTTAGGCCTTCCTCTTTTCCTCTTACCTGGCAGCTCCATCTGTAGCATCCTTTTCTCAATATACCCAGCATCCCTCCTCAGCACATGTCCAAACCAACGCAATCTCGCCTCTCTTGCTTTGTCTCCAAACTGTCCAACCTGAGCTGACCCTCTAATATACTGATTCCTAATCCTGTCCATCCTAGTCACACCCAGTGCAAATCTTAACATCTTTAACTCTACCACATCCAGCTCTGACTCCTGCCTTTTCGTCAGTGCCACCGTCTCCAACCCATATAACATAGCTGGTCTCACTACCCTCTTGTAGACCTTCCCTTTCACTCTTAATGGTACCAGTCTGTCACAAATCACTCCTGACACTCTTCTCCACTCATTCCACCCTGCCTGTACTCTCTTCTTCACCTCTCTTCCACACTCACCATTACTCTGAACTGTTGTACTATACACAAATGCAAAAAAAAAAAGTGTAAAGGTGAAAGAAATATTTTGGACCAGTAAGGTAATTAGTAGCAAGTGGATCATTTAAATCAGATAGATTTACCCAAAAAGCTGGTATGGAATCCACTGAACGACAGCAATGAACAGCAGATAGTTTGACCCAATGGATCCTGGTCCAGTAACTGTATTGCAATAACTACAGATCATTTAAATGAATAGTTCCAGGTGCAGGAACTGTAAAGCAAATAGTTTTAATGCAGAATTAGTATCGCCATCAGACAGGTAATAAAATTATATCACGTAGGTAATCTTACACTACTGTAAAGCATTACCTTTAAATTAACAATACAGTACTCAGTAAGAAGCACAAGTGCAACAACACCAGTGATCAAAAGTGCCCATCAATAACTGAGATAATAAGGTAATATGTCAGTAAGTTACTAAATCAAAAAATGAGACAATGATTTAATGTAATTAGGCAGTAGTTAAAACCAGTCACAGTAGTGCAGCTAAGTTGAGACAGAGAAGGCAGTGAAATATATGATACACAGTAAAGCTGAAGAGGTTGTCTTCCCTGTTGTGGAGTAGTCTCCTCAGTTGGTTACCTAATAGGACAAAAAAAAAACAGGGGAAGCAATGTACGGAACTAAGCACGCCAAATGGTATTTCAATTCCCCCACAGAAGCCATTGAATCAAAATGCAGTCAATTCACCTGCATAAAAAAGCCAATCAAAAAGAAGTACTCTAATCCTTTGCTGGAACCCAAACTCAGGTAGCTGTCATTTGGAAACCTCTTCTGTCACCAAAGGCTAAAACACTGCATATCCAGTCCTAGGAAAATGATGTCCTTGTACTGTGCTGAATTAGCAGGAATGCAGATGGAAAATGGCTTTGTTGTTTTCTCATCCTTATCTTGTAGTCTTATCTTCAGAGTTTTCCAGCAACGAAGAGCTACTCTGAGTATGAAGACAAGAATAGCAGTGAGAAAGAAAAGCACAACTCCGAGAGTGAAAATACAGCTAAGAACTGTATAGAACCCTGGATTCATAATGACAAAATGGCTAGGGAAATCACTTGCCAAAAGACGCCAAGCATTAACAACAAAATAAAACTGAAAGAATAAATATAAAGAAGAGTTTGCACAAACATTGAAGCACTGTCACGAAGTACAGAGGTTTTAGAAAGGTGAATTAAATGCACTCAACATGTACAGGATCTGTAAGAAAAAATATAAAAAGAATGAAAGTGTTGTTAATGTTCAGGATTAAAGACAAAAGGAAGTTGTCATGGAAGACTAACCAGTAACTGTAAAAATCTGAAGGCTAATTTTAAAACTCACAGTAAAGTCTATGGAGATTCTTTGGAGTTGATAAAATTTAGTTTGCAGGAGCACATGTAAACTCTTTGTCCTCATGCTGAATTGGTGCAGGAAAAGGTAATAATAGCCTGGCTGTTAAACAAGAGTTTGCATAAGCGAGGATGTAAAATTGAGAAGAAAAAAAAAACGGACAGAGCTTCAAGCTCCAAATTACATGTTTTATTCTGAAAAGTACTTTGCTCTTTCCTAGATGAAGTGATATTAATTCATTAAAATATACTCTTTCCAGGGTGACCAAGTCTAACAAAATCTGGGACCTTGAGGATGGAAGTATGTGACAGAAAAACAAATATATAATGCATGCCAGAGTTAAACATGTCCCTGCACTCTGCTGAAGAATATGAGATGTGGAACCATGTGTAATTGGCAGTACCACCATAGAATTTCATACCATACTTCTCAACAGCATGTAGGTGTTTCACTTATGAAGATATGAACATAAATCTGAAAATATGAATATTAATTAGCTAACAGTGATCAATTTCACTGCAGGACATCCCAGATGAACAATCTTGGTGCCATTTTATTAATAAATCCTGCCCTTTCTAATGTTGCGTATTATTAGCTGGTAAGTAACTTAGTTAATGAGATCAGAACCATCTCTACTTTAGTAATATATGCTAACCCTAATGTGCATCTTAACTTTAAAGTCCATCCCATAACACTACCACTAAACAGCCTGGATACTCAGCACTCTCTCTCTCACACACACACACACACACACACACACACACACACACACACACACACACACACACACACTATCCCCTTACCTAACTCTTATTTTAACCCTAACCCAGACTCATTCGCACAATCACAACTTTTTCGGCAAAGTAAACATCTGATGAAGTGTTCCTTTGATAAACCATACATTTACACAAACAGCCCTGCACTTCTGGATGTTGACCAAACATACAACACTGATATATATATCCCATGCTTTTAGTTGAGGATGTGTTTGGTCGACAAATGCTGGGGTGGTGTGTAATGTTGATGGTATGGTATGTTACGTTTTGTCAAAGTAGGTGAGTGGATTTGTGGGGGTGAGAGAGTATGTTAATGCAATTTTGAGTTAGGGTTATGGTTTGGTATAGGTGAAGGATTGGTTTGTATGTTTGTGCAAGTGTTTGTCTTTTACTGTTAGGGTCAGGGTTAGGTAAGGAGGATAGATTTAGTGTTTTAGTGTGTGTTTGGGTGTGTTTGTGTATACAAGCATGTCTTGTGTAGTGGCAGTGTTATGGGGAGGATTTTATTAAAGTAAGCTATAGGGTTAGGATTGAGGAAGGGACCGCATTAGGGTTGGGGTTAGCACCCATTACTAATGTGGGACAGGGGGTTAGTGTTAATATCAAGGGAGAAAATAATTTTCTTTTCTTGATATTTTTTATTACAGTATTTATTGCTTTCAACATTCTGTATGTTTGAACATTTGTTGTTGGTGTTTTCACTTTGACACTTGATCATACAAAATAGAACCATATATGGACACGTGAGCGCACACACATGTATATATATATATATATATGTGTGTGTGTATGTGTATATATATATATATATATATATGTGTGTGTGTGTGTGTATAATATATATATATATATATATATATATATATGGATTTCAGTCGTATGGTTGCAAGACCATATATTTGAATTTTAAACAATTGTTTCATGGAATATTGAACCGGCTTCTCCTCTGGAAGCAGGCAACACAAATAACAGGGGGGGGGGGGGGGCAAGTCTTCCTACATACTACACACTCCCCTTGCATATTGTATATGTACCAACTCCAAAATTGCTCCTCATTAGGATAAAGGCAAACAATTAACCTCAAAACATATCTGCTTCTGGAAGAGAAGCCAGTTTGATGTTCCATGACATGAACTTGTAAAATTCAGTGATATGGTATTGCGATTATATGATGGAAACCCATACACACACATGTATAAATATACATACATACATATACATATATATATATATATATATATATATATATATATATATATATATGTGTGTGTGTGTGTGTGTGTGTGTATTGCTGATGCATTTTTTTCTTCCTGTTTTCTATTTTAATTTGTTACTATACAAGTTGTGTCCAATGATGTAACATTCAAAATGTTGTTGTTTGATAATGTTAAAAGATATATATTTCAAAACGTCTGCAAGGTGTTAGAAGTATTTTGCTATAGTCTTCTTGCAAAGACTTCTTCAAAGCTGAAGAATACCTGAAAATCAACACTTTTAAACAATAATACAAAGATCATGTGATGAGAATAATCAATCGCCTAAGACTCTTATTAAAAACATTCAAAATGGGCTGATAAATGCTATGAAAAAAAGCAGACAGTATATCATTGTGTCTCTAATGAAGATGTCTTGATTTTGAAAACACAGTTAATATGTAAATATTCATTTAAACAAGTAGGTTTACTGGCATGTAATTTAAATTGCCAGTTAATCTCCATAATTTTGTCTTCTATCTCCACCTCTTTAATTCTCTATTTTTTATTTTTTATTTCACTTTTATTTTATTTCAGTTTGATAACCTGATAACTGGAGTTGTCAACAGTCCCATTTCAGCTATGACCTGGGCAGCATGGTTCAAGACACAAACAGAATTATATGCAGACTAAAAATACATGTTTTACATAATATAATAACATTTGTATATCATTTATAATTATAAATACATCACTTCATCCACAAAAAAGAGAGAGGATGCCTTAAAATTTTTGCATATCACAGAATGTTTAAACAAACATTATAAATGTTTTAATTTCATAACACAACATTGCTCACAAGTTTGCATGATCAGCCTCCTTGCCATTTTTGTGTATAAAAAGCATTGCAAGTAATAGCACATAGCAAAATAAAATACATGAGAGCTGGCCTTGAGTGTGTATGTGTGTTGGTGCATGTAGACTCATAAAAGAATGATTTAAAATGAGAGTTGCCCATTGTTTATGAAATGACCCACAAGGATAGGTGTCAGTATCCTTAATTGTCTTGTGTGGTATATGTCACTGGCCTCCTTCCCAAAATCTAACATGCTTTTCTAATGTCCTGTTTTTTTACAAGTAAAAACAGAGGCAGGGCCTACTTTTTGTAATATTTCAGAATCTTCCACTGTGTGTTATCTTAAATTTCTTGTATCAGAGGCAACATGGGAGATATGCAAAATACCCTTTAAGGATATCAGGTGTTTCAGCTAAATGGCAATTCTGAATGTCCATGACTTTTTCTTTTACTTTTAAGTCTATTTATGGACAATTTCAGGCCAATAAAGCCAAACCCTCTAGCTGTGGACATGCATGTTTCTGCCTTCTTATGGCATCAGCAGCACAGCATAAGAGGAATATTTGACTTTTGGAAACACAGGGTTGTCGTACTCAATTGATATCCATAAACATTATGGTGTCTACAAAATATCCCAACTAACAAACTAAAACAATGAGCCTGTGTTTCCAAAAAGTCAAACATTTCTCTTATGCTACTCAGTTTTTGTTTTATTTATTTATTTTATACTAATACTGGTAAGGGCTTTGAATTGAAATGGGGGTATTAATTATCTTCTAAAATCATTGTGAAAAGTGCAGTTATGGCTTTTTCAAGATTTATTGGAATGGAACATGGGATATAACGAAGATGGTCAATTTTCAGCCACAACTTAAGAATAAACAAAAATGTTACAGTAAATGTAGTTACACACAAAAGAAAGATCATAGTTATAATATGAGAGTTGCACATGGTAATAAAACATAATATACAATATAATAATACTATTATACAATATAATAACCTACTAGCCAGTACATTTAATTCTAACTTTACCCCTTTCTCCCTCATCTGTCTCTCAAGGTATACTTAATATGACAACATCAGCTGTCACACAACACAAGTCCTAGAAGTGCTATAAAAATAAGGGAAGTTACCTCCACAAACAGACCAGTCACCAATGGAGTCCCCATGGTTCTGTGCTGGGACCTCTCCTGTTTGGCATCTAGGTTTCTGAAGTAAAAGCCAATACCAAAGGTCTCTGGCTGATTATGTTTGCAGATGACTGCAAGCTAGGAGCAGTCACTGAACCCTCAAATGACTTGGCCATCCTGCAGGAAGGTTTGTTGCAAATAAATAACTGTTGTTAAAATCATGGTCTGAAACTAAATGCCAAAAAAAGCATTACTGTATCTTTTAGGAAGTCATCTATCTCGGGGAACTACCACACCGACATATGTCGCTAAGAGGTGACACAGTTGTTTGGGAACTTATGTGGACAGTGACCTAAATTTTGGCCAACTTGTGTTTATTGTAATAAAGTCCTTCTATATTACAGCTGATAAACAAAGGGATTGTCTCTAGCTGTAGGGATGTCATTGTTCCCTTATATTCCGCCATCGTTAGGCCAGTCATTTAGTATGATGCCCCTGTGGCATGTATCTGTCCAGACACATGTAACAGTTGGAACACAGACAGAGATACTTTACTAAAAGGATACAAGGCCTAAACAACATGTCCTACATGGACCGATGCAAAGCCCTGTCACTATAAGTACCCTACAGATTTCTAAGAGGTGAGCTGTGTATGGCATACAAGGCATCCTCCGATCCATCACTGATGTATTTACTGTGCATCAGTGAAACAAATGGCATCAGAACTACTTGGTTTAGGGATGTAAACCTCTTATGCAAATTCAACAGAATGGTTTGGAGGAACATGTATATTTCACAGAGGATACCATTGCTATGGACAGACTCCCCATTCACATAAAACAAAGTTCATACCTGTCCATTTTCAAGTGCAACTTAGATCTATGGATGGGAAACAGAAACTCACACTGACATATGATTACTGTATATGTATCTTTTGATTTTCTGAAGTATCTGTTAAAAATTTTAAGGCCAGGAAGGACAAAAATATGCCCAGATGCAGAGAGTACACATTCTGGCATCTGGTTCCCCTTCCATCCTAATGCAAGACCCTTTTCTCACAGGTGCTACATTAGCCACACCTGTAATGTGCAGTGCATTTGCATCAACAGTTCATAGACCTCTTATCACATCTGTTAATATCTGTGGCCATATGCACACCTCCAGCATACTGTCACAAATGATCTACAGCTGTCGTAACTCATTCTTCCTGTTGCTTTTGGAGCTATTACACTGTCTGGTTGTTCTCTGAATGGTGAGTATCCCAGATCTTAACTTGGGCAGTGCTGTTCAACTCATGGAAAGGCAGCGTTTTCAGGGCTGTGGTGCACTTTGTTGTGAATGGCTTTGCCTGTCATGTGACGTGCATGGTCAACCAAAGTCTACCTCTACTTGCTGTATTGAGTATACTGCTTGGAAAATACCATGGCCATTCTGATCCCTTGAAGATCTACATCTATAAGTATGCAACTTGTCTACTGTCCACTTTGTATTATGTCTCATATAGGTCCATAGCAAGATCTTTGCTCATCCACCTACTGTGATCCCTCATCTTTTACTGCCAAGGGCTACCTACTCACCTCAAGTACCCCTAGACCTTGTTTTCTGTGATTTTGAAGGATGCTTGAAAAATTTTTTATTTATTTAGCATTTGATGTGAAGTTGTTCGATCTCGCCATTTGTTCTTACACACGGGTTCGGAGCCGATCCCTCTGCTCCGAGTCGGCCACATTCCAAGCTCTGCGTCTAAGAGAAGCTCGAGGCACAGTCCCTATCCCATGATCCCCTGCTGCTAACCCTCAGATCTAGTTTGCCACTGCAACAGGTCTCGTCGTCGAGTGAGAGCTCGGGCCAGTATCATTTATATATTCATATATATATTAGGAAAGATATATATATATATATATATATATATATATATATATATATATATCTTTCCTAAAATAGTTAGAATTGTTAAAGTTTATTATTAGGATTAGCATAGTATTTGTGTGTGTGTGTGTTGTTTTAAATTAGTTTAAATTAGTGTTAGCTTGTTGTGGGAGCGGCTACTCCTAGGCCTTAGGCCATTTTTTTTGTTCTGTCAGGACTCTGTCAAATTTTTTACTAGTAATTCCTTTTTTCTCCAGTTAACCGGTAGTTATTATAGTAGCTGTGTGTGTTAGTGGCAGTTTTGTGTAGTTTTATACATATAGTTGTATTTACTATTTTATGCTTAAAATGTCGGAAAAAGACAAATCTGGCTTTAAACGTTGCCAGTGTGGACAGAAAATGTCCATAACTGATAACCATGTTTCCTGCGTCTACTGTCTGGGCCCTATCCATCTTCAGGAGGATTGCTCCATCTGCCACTCGTTTAGAGGCAGAGTGATGATGGAGAGACGCAAGAAACTTGTTCAGAGAGGTCTTCTGAAGCCGGAGTTTCAGGAGGCATTGGAAAAGGCAGACCAGTCATCAAAGTCTTTGAAGGGGTCGAAGTCTTCGAAGGTATCGGAGCCCAGGTCATCGGCTCCGAGTACCTCTTCTAAGATTCGGTTGCTGGCTCCACAGACCTTGGAGCCGAGCACTGAGATGCTCCCTCGAGTCGAGGTCCAGGTCTTAGAGCCAGTGTCAGAGGTACCCCCTTCATTGATCCTTCACTCGGTGATCTCTTTGGCCTCTTCGACCTGTTCCTCCAGACTGTCTGACACCAATGTGGATCGAGTGGTGCAGAAACTGATGGAGAACACGGCCTTATCTAAACTAATTGCGGTTTCGTCCCAGTTGGTTTCGAAGCTTGAGGCCCTTCCTGTCCCATCTGTTAATCCTCCTTCGAGACCCATCGAGTCATCAGAGCCGGCAGTCGAGGATCTGATGATCGTTGATCCCCCGGGGCCGAAGCCTTCTTTAGTGCTTTCGGCTCCACTGACCTCGACACCCTCTGCATCCATCGAGGGGTCTCGGAGCTGACAATCTCTCCTCGGTTCTGGGGGGGGGGAAGAGTCGAACTGAAGTTTTGGTTTCGACTCTTCCCCTCGGTGCCTTGGCGCAGATTAGTTCGGCTCCGTCCTCTGGATTGGAGCCCGTGGTTCCGGGCCCGGGGAGACTATCATCTGAAGACGGTGGAACCCTCGACCTGGGGCTCAGGTGCCTTTGAGGCCATGAGGAAGGTCTTGTCTGGTAAGACTTTCACATCGTCAGATTCTTCTTCTCCCTCCCCAAAAGGTCCATGTTCTGTCTCTGCACCACCGGTTCCCACCAAGCGTAGAGACCCAAAGCCTCAGTCAACCCCAGAGGGTTAACCCTGCTCCTCGGAAGCTTCACCAGATGTCCCCTCTGATGATGTCCCGAGGAAGAGATTGTGCAAGAGGAGGCACCTTGATTCCCCACAGGAAGCGTTGACATCGGATACCGACTTGGATGAGTCAGGGGGGTCCCCACGATCCTCCTCCGAGGATGTCTCGTTTGCCGACATCCTTGAAATTCTCAAACAGAGGGGTGACTGGCAGTCCCTTGCCCCCACTGAGGACAAGTCGGTGTTACTGAAGGCTTTTGGGGCTCAACCGTCCGCCTCCTGGGTAACTCCGCCCTTTGACGAGTTAATGGATTTAATAGGTCGAAGGGCGTGGGAGTATTGGAACCAGTCCCTCGGAGGCCCAGTAAGTACATCACTGCCCCCCAGGATAAGACGTACCTCACCAGGGGACTCCCTGTTAATGCTATGGTGGTGGTGGCGACCACCAAGAAAGAAATGTCTGAAGCATCTTCCTCTGTTCATCCTCCTAACAAGGACTCCAGGACGATGGACAGGTACGGGAAGCGCATTTTTAGTTCAGTGACTTTTTCCATGCGATCGCTGACCTACCTCACTCATTTTACCCGTCTTCAGAGAGATCTCCTCAAGGAGTTGGGAGATCCTCTTCAGGGTACCACAGATGCTGCAGTCTCAGACAAGGTGACAGCACAGCTCAATACCCAAAACTCTATCGTCAACTCGTCCATGCGGCTCATTTCCTATGCAGCCGAAGGATTGAGTAGGGCTGCAGCTTCAGCAATTACTTTGAGGAGGCCTATGCTCCTTTGCGGAAGCCTTCAAGTCTTCCTTTACTAATGTCCCTTTTGATGGCTCCTCCTTGTTTGGGCCAAAAGTGAAGGAGACACTCACTAGGTGTGAGCAGGAAGGAAAGACTCTGTCTGCCTTAGGGGTCCATTTTTCCGCCCCGTCTAGACCATACCCCAAAGGGCAAAGAGGCGGAAAAATGTGGTTCCGGAAGACTCAGGGAGCTTTCCAATTCTCACCTAGTTAATCCCCCTCCAGGGGCAGAGGAGGAGGAATGAATGAAAGACGCCGCCCAGGCAGCAGAAGGGGTCCACAGAACCAGGGCGACAGGGATAGCGTTCCCGGGAAGCTCTTCCAGCGCTCCTGAGTGGAGGCCCAACTGTCCTACTCTGGAGACAGTCAGGGGTCGCTTGGCTTTATACCCGGAGGCCTGGCTAAACCTCACTTCAGATTCCTGGGTAAAAAGCATAATAACCAGAGGATACAACATCCCTTTCTTAAACAATCCTCCCACCCAAAAAAGATTCCCAGACGTTCCACCCACTCTGCGGGATCACGCAGCCATAGAAATTCAAAGGCTGTTAGAAAAAAAGAGTCATCCAGCCAGTTCTGGCAGACCAAATAGGATCCGGAACTTACTCAAGGTTCTTTTTAGTTCCAAAGAAAACAGGGGACTGGAGGCCAATACTGGACCTCAGCAAGCTCAATACCTTTGTGAAGAAGGAAAAATTCTGGATGGTCATGCTTCAATCGATCCTTTTGTTTCTTCAAACGAACGATTGGATGTGCTCTATAGATCTCAAGGATGCGTACTACCACATAAAAATGGCCAGGCCATCCAGAGATCATCTGCGCTTCCGGCTGGGAGCCAGTCATTTTCAATTTCGAGCTCTGCCCTTTGGCCTCACCTCAGCCCCCAGGGTGTTCATCAAGTGCATGGCAGTAGTCCCACCTGAGATGACTAGGATTCCGGGTGTTTCCATACTTAAACGACTGGCTCCTTACCGCCACCACCAGGCATCACCTATTGCAAGCCAGGGACTATACAATCAATCTCTGTTCCCATTTAGGCATAACTCTGAACTTCGAAAAATCTGTCTTATCGCCCTCACAGCATATATCATTCATAGGAGCGGAATTAGACACTACCTTATCCCTGATCAGACTTCCCCAATCAAGAGTCTCAGCCCTGAGAGAACAGATTTCTATTCTTCTAGAAAACAAAAGAGTCCCAGCCGCACAGGTCTTCAGAGTTTTAGGTATGATGGCAGCTGCCCTTATCGCGGTCCCCCTAGGGAGAATGCACATGTGGATCCTCCAGTGGCTACTCTTCGCACAGTGGTCTTACCAACAGCTACCATTGTCACACAGCATCTTGCTCACGGACTCTTGCAAACGTGATCTTCAATGGTGGATGAACAGTCACGAACTTACGATAGGCCGCCTGTTTGTTCTTCCTCCCCCCATAGCCACAGTGACCACGGACGCTTCCCTGATAGGGTGGGGGGGACTTTTTCAGGGGAGAACAGTTCAAGGCGAGTGGTCGAAAATGGAGTACAATCTGCACATCAGTGTCCTAGAGTTAAGAGCAGTGTTCCTAGCGTTGCAACACTTTCACAACTACTTACCTCCGGGAACATTTGCAATTCAGACAGACAACATGTCAGTGGTCTGGTACATAAACAAGCAAGGAGGAACCAGGTCTTACCCCTTATGCAGAGAGGCCCTGAGGATCTGGCAATGGGCTGTGTCCACCGGACGCTTTCTCGTAGCAATGCACATCCCGGGGACGTCCAATGTAATAGCGGACAGGTTGAGCAGAGCCATCCTGCTGCCTCACAAGTGGTCCCTCAAAAATCAAGTATCGGAAAGGATTTTCCGCAGATGGGGCCAGCCTTGCTGCAACCTTTTTGCATCCCCCTTGAATGCCATATGCAGAAGCTATTTCGCCCTACTTCTCCCTCCGGGGGGCACCCCCAGGGATGCACTTGTACACGATTGGCCCCTGGGTCTCCTATATGCCTTCCCTCCTGTTCTATTGATCCCAAAATTTCTGCAGAAAGCCAAAGGTCTGGAAAGGATGATCATCTTGATAGCACCATTCTGGCCTCGACAAATCTGGTTCCCCTTCCTCCAAGCTCACCAAATAGAGGAATCTTGGACTCTGGACCCAGTGCCAGACCTGCTGACCCACTCGTCAGGAGTTCTTCACCCCTCTCTCTCGTCCCTCAAATTGACAGCATGGCTGCTCCACTTCCCAGCTTAGCCAGGTCGGATCTTTTGTCTCCAGCAGTACAACATATTCTGATTTCTTCCCACAAATCCTCCACTAGAAAATTGTACAAGAGCAAGTGGAAACGTTTCACGTGTTGGGCCTCCAAACAAGGTATAGATCCCTTAGTTGCTCCTATTCACAAGATTCTAGAATTTCTATCCACTCTCTTTCACCAGGGGGCTTCAACATCCACCATAAGGGTACAGCTGGCTGCCATATCTAATTTTCATGTGGGTGAAGGAGGCGCTACAATTATGTCACACAGACTTTGTAGGGCTTTCATGAAGGGAACTTATCTCCGACCACCTATTCGAAGCCCAGTTTTTCCTTGGAATTTAAACCTGATGCTATCCCAACTCATGCTATCGCAGTTTGAACCAGCTTCGTCATGCCCACTGAAATATCTTTCCTGGAAAACCCTATTTCTGGTGGCAGTCACTTCAGCCCGCAGAGTTTCAGAGCTGCAGGCACTGTCAATTAGACCACCATATCTGATATTTCATCCAGACAGGGTCACCTTACATACTAATCCGTCCTTTCTACCAAAAGTCTGCTCACAATCTAATCTTAATCAGTCCATAGAACTTCCCACTTTTTTCAGGAACCATACTAATAAGATGGAATACATGCTTCACAAATTGGACGTACACAGACAACTGAGATTTTACCTGGACAGAACAAAAGAGTTCAGGAAATCGGACCAACTATTTGTGTCTCATGCAGATAATAAGAAAGGACTTGCAGTTACAAAAATCACGCTATCCAAATGGCTTTCAGACTCCATAAACTTTGTTTATTTATCTTCCAATCAGCCTACTCCCCTCAAAGTTAAAGCTCATTCTACTAGAGCTGTTTCTACTTCTCTGGCACATGCGGCTCGTTTACCTATAGATACCATTTGTGCTGCGGCTACCTGGGCCAAACCTCATACCTTTATTACTCATTACAAAGTGGACAGGGCCTCCAGGGACAGGGCTTCCTTTGGTTCCACTGTTCTCAGGAATGTTCTCCCGTGAGCCACCCGGGGTTTAAGGTGCTGGGGACGCTATCCGTGTGTAAGAACAAATGGCGAGATCGAACAACTTCACATAAAGAAGTTATGTTCTTACCATAACGTTCCATGTGAGTTGTTCATCTCGCCTTTGTTCTTACATTCCCGCCCTCCTTCCCCCTCTGTGTTCTAGAGGAACAGGTACAACTTGTGGTTGGTTGTCTTTCTCATGGTTCTCTTGGACTGCCTGTGTCTATGTATGCGTACGTAGTCGGACAGGTATAACATATTGGCCTGTATCTGTCATTACCTTTTATGTATATACGTCTATAGGTATTTTTGGTGCGTATGCATGCGTACGCAGGTATGTTTTTGTTGTCTCCTTTCTTTGCAAACTAGATCTGAGGGTTAGCAGCAGGGGATCATGGGATAGGGACTGTGCCTCGAGCTTCTCTTAGACGGAGAGCTTGGAATGTGGCTGACTTGGAGCCGAGGGATCGGCTCCGAACCCATGTGTAAGAACAAAGGCGAGATGAACAACTCACATGGAACGTTATGGTAAGAACATAACTTCTTTTTTACTGGGAAAGTCCAACTTGGAACAACGCCAATTTTCAGCAGAGGCCAGCAGGAGAAATGCTCCAGACGCATATATTTGTAATGTGGGAGGAAACCGGAGCACCTGGATGAAACTCACACAAACGCAGGGAGGACATGCAGACTCCACACACAAGACACCCCAGCTGAGAATTGTACCGGAGAACTTATTGCTGTGAGGTGACAATGCTACCGCTGCACCACTGCGCCAACTGGAGAATCTTTAATGGAAGTAATTGTTAAGCAGTCTGCAGTTGTCATAGTTGAATATTGAAACTGCATTTCCCACTTGTATATCTGAAATAAAAGTAGTCCACAAATATATATGACACCAGTAAAGAGCCCAGTGAGACATTTTTGACAGTCTCATCAAGACAGACAGATACTTCCCTTTCCCAGCTTTGTGTACTGTTGCTTAATCAGTGTTTTACCCATGAAATTTAAATTGTATTGATGTTTATTGCTTTTATATGAAATAGTGTTTAATAAATGATTAGGGTCTAGATAAGCCACAGGTACTGGCATTTCTTCATCACATATTCCTGTTATACTTCAGAGAATGCCACAAAATTCAAAAGGCAAGATATCCCCTAAATAAACACATATTACTTCATAGTTAGCAGACGTTTCCTATGTCATGTCAGAAGAATTCCATTATGACTGTTTTCATGATTCTACATAGAATACTGGCTAGGCTGATGCATCTAAAAGTGTTTGGATCTGATGTGACCTACCCCTACTTTATGAACTGGTACAGCCACTGACTGTTGCTATGAGTTCAGGGAGATGCCCACATGCTAAAATGTGAGAAATGATTGATAGAGGTTTAGGTAGATTTTCCTGGTTCCAGTATGAATCATCATCATGTTCAGATGAAGCTACTACTGGATGAATACAAACCACTTGCAGCTTCAACTAGATTTTAAAAATAATAAAATGCCCCTGAACCCCCTTCTCATGTGGGGACTTTCTCCCTGCCCACCATTGGTTATATCTACTAACTCCGTTGTCGCACTACAATGGAGAAATGTGAAAAATTCAAGAAAACTGGGATTCCTTACCAATGTTGTAATAGAAAAAGTGTCAGCAAAGATTTTCTGTGAGATACCTCAATCAATGAGGTGCAACATGTCCTGTTGTGATTATTGAGTTGCGTCCACATCCATTTTACACTTGACCACTAAGCTGTTTTTCTTTGATCATGCATAGGACACAAATGCAATGCTCCCTGGTTCCCTGATAGCATCAGTTACCTAATTTGTATTTGTGCAAGAGATGTGCCATCTTATATATGTAGTACTCTAATGTGTGCCTCTGCTTATTGTGAAGTTTGCACATTTTTCTACAAGTACATTAGCTGTACCCTGCAGCTGATTGATCACTTTATTGTTTTGCAGGTAGCATGTAATGCTTACACTTATCACTTTCAGTTTTCTGATATTCTTAACTTTATCTCATACTTCAGCCTTAGAGAATAACCTTTAGAGATGGGAAATTTGGTACAAGTATGTATATTTTTACTTTATTTTAAACTAAATTTTATTTCTCTTTATTAATCAGGTTAGGTCAAAATACCCTTTTCAGCCGTGACCCATGACCACTGTCATATCAAAACATGCAAAACATGTGGGTCCATCTGCATACATGAATAATGTTGAAATCAGTCATACAGCTCATGTACCATTTTGGCAGTACAAATTGTATAATTCAAAAACATGCTAATAAACACTCATACATGATTGTACAATATTTTTCATGTGTACATACAAGTCTTTGTATAAAGCTGTGAAGATGTAAACAATAAGTTATTTAAACATTTGGTGCAGTTATAAGAAAGGGCATTCCATGTACAATTCTGTAAGATTTGCTTTTGAAATTTTGCCTGACAGGTACAGCTGATGGCTTTTACAGCTGATAATCCATGCACATTGCCATCTTTAGCCATTATCTTTGAGGCAAGTACAGATGCATTTCTTTATGAGGTGCTGTTTTAGTTTAGATTTAAGGAGCTTTTGAGTGTTTTTGTCCAGATGTCTGCTAGTATGTGATTCCAGGTAGCGAGTCCCAGTTTGGAAAATGTTCTTTCTTCAGCTCTGGTTTTATTTTGTGGTCTGATGAGATTTGGTGATTTATCAGAGGTTTCCCTGAGGTCATATGTTTGCTGTCTAATATGTTGATGTGAAGTTGTTCTACCTCACCGTTCATTCTCACTGATGGGTTTGGAGCCGATCCTCTGCTCCAACTCAGCCAACTGCAAAAGCTTGAGGTCTTCAACCAGCTTGAGGCCAACTCCCTATCTCATGATGCACCTTGTGGTTCCCTCAGATTCTAGTTTGCTGCTGCAACTAGATCGGACATTCACCATCTCTGCCCAGTGAAAGTTATACATCTTACTCGTTTTGTTTTGGAAAAAAATCTTCAGTAGATAAGTGTATTTCATAAGTTTCCTTTCTAAAAGTAGTTTAGGTAATTTTCTTAGTGTACTGCTGAATCCCTTTCTTAGTTTATCATTGTGGCCGTATTTTTAGGCCTTAGTTATCTCCCTAACCCATAGGCTAGTTTTTCTTGTAAGGTAGTAGTAGTTGATATAAACAATGTGTGTGTGTGTGTGTGTGTGTGTGTGATTTCAGAGCCCGTTTAACTTTGAGGGCTAGTACTTTGTGCCTTAGCATTATTGTGGCCATTTTTGTAGTTCAGGCCTTGTTATATTACATTTTTATAAGTTGTTCATTGCTAGTATTAGAGTTAGTATTGTTAATCTTAATAGTTACTGTTGGTGTGTATAGTAGAAGTTACTGTTGTTGACAAGCCAGCTTTTCTCTATAGGCTTCCTTTTCTGCCATAGCTATTACTGTTAGTTGCCAAATATGTCTCAGCAGGAGGAGGAAAAATCCAAGTCTGGATTTAAAGAAATGCCCTAGATGTGGTCAAGAAATGTCCATCACTGATGGATATACTGATTGTTTATACTGTCTAGGTGAAGTTCACCTACAGGAAGACTGTTCCATATGCCACTGTTTTAGTACCAGGGTGCTGCATGAATGTAAGAGAAAACAAATGGATAGAGGTCTATTGAAATCCTCTTTTCAGGAGTCACTGGATAAGGATAACTGTGACAGACACTCTAAAACTTTGAGTTCCTCGGAACCGAAGAAAAGCACGTCGACCAGTAAGTCAGGGCCAGAAAAATCTTTAACATTGGCTTCACTGTCATCGGAGCAGACTGCTATGTTTAGGAGCCAGTCTCCGGTATTGGAGCCGGTATCTCCTACCTTGAAGTCCCCAATATTACAGTCGTTGGTTTCATCTGTGCATTCTTCTCGGTCCTCAAACAGGCTTTCAGATATGGATGGGGCTCGTGTGGTGCAGAGGCTTCTGCAGAGACAACTTTTATTGGAGCCAATACCTGGGACTTTGAAACCAACAAAATCTCCCCCGCCATCTTCTGTTCCTCTTCCGATCTGTCTCAAGGTTTTGGAGCTGGAGTGCTCAGAGCTGATGATTGTGGAGCTTTTGGGTCCGATGCCTAATTCAGGCTTGTTGGACCCAACAACCCTGAAATCTTCAGTGCCGACCGAAGGGTCTAGGAGCTGATGCTCGCTGGTCGGGTCCGGGGAGGATAGTCGGACCGATTTTTTTGGTTCCAACTTTGCCTCTTGAGCTTGGCTCCAACCTCTGGCTCGGAGCCCTCTGTTCTGGCGCTGAGAGAATCTTCCATATCTTCAGATCCAGGGGTTTCTTTGCTTCAGGACCGAGGTGCCTTTGATGCTGTGAGGAGGGTGTTGTCCGTGCCGACAACCACACCATCAGAACCAGTAGCTCCTTATCCCATAGCACCAGTGTGTACCTCTTCATCACACATCCCTCTAAAGTGTAAAGACCCTGAGCCTCAAGAAGCCCTATTTGGTGAGCCCTACTCTTCCGAGACCTCTCCAGAAGCTCCCACTGAAGAGGTTCTCAGGAAGAGACTTTGCAAGAGGAAGCATCTGGACTCCCCACAGGAATCCGTCACTTTGGACACTGACTTAAATGAGTCAGAAAGGTCCCCACAGTCCCCCCTTGGAGGATATCCTGGAAATTCTTAAGCAGAGGGGTGGCTTGAAGTCCCTTAACCCTACTGATGATGAGTCAGTGCTCCTGAAGGCTTTTGGGTCTCAGCCGTCCACCTCTTGGGTGTCTCCACCCTTTGATGAGTTGATTGAGCTAATCTCTTGAAGGGCGTGGGAGTCCCCGAATACCATGGAGCCTGTCCGTAGGAGGCCTAATAAATGTATAACTTCCCCCCAGGACAAAACCTTCCTGACCAAAGGAGTACCCGTTTATGCTATGGTGGTGGCGGTGGCAGCCACCAAGAAGGAAATGTCAGAAACTTCTATGTCTGTCCACCCCCCTAATAAGGATTCTAGGGTCATGGACAGATATGGTAAGCGCATGTTTAGTTTAGCGACTTTTGCTCTCTGATCATTCAACTATCTAACACACTTTATAAGGTTGCAAAGGGATCTCCTGAAAGAACTAGGAGATACTCTGTAGGGTTCAGCAGCTGCGGGGTCTTAGAGAAATTAACTTCCCAACTCACTACCCTAAATTCTCTTGTAAACTCTTCCATGCATCTGGTCTCCTATGCAGCTGATGGAATGAGTAGGGCAGCGGCGACAGGAATGGCTCTTAGGAGACATTCCTGGATGTGCTTATATTCCTTTGCAGAGCCCTTTAAGTCACCCTTTATTAACACCCCTTTTGATGGCTCATCCCTTTTTGGACCCAAAGTGAAGGAAACGCTTATCAGGAGTCAACAGGATGGAAAGACTCTGTCTGCTGTCGGAGTCCACTTTTCCACCCCTACCAGACCTTACCCCAAAGGTCAGAAGGGAGGGAAAAATGTGGTTCTGTAAAACTCAAGGAGTTTTCCATGACAGTCATGGTGAATCCCCCTCTAGAGGCAGAGGAGGAGGCAAGAATGGAAGATGCCACCCACGTGGCAGAGGGGGTCCGCAGAACCAGTTAGACAGAGACCAGTTCTTTGGAAAGCCCAATCAGCACTTCTGAGAGGAGGCCTACCTGTCCATCTCTGGAGGCAGTCAGGGGACGCTTCTCTTTGTACCCAGACACCTGGCTAAAAATAACAAAAGACAGCTAGGTACAAATATCCAGAGGATACACAATTCCCTTTGAAACCCCCCCCCCGTCTTATAAGGAAAATCCCGGATGTTCCACCCAGTCACAGGGAACAAGCAGCCTCAGAGATTCAAAGGTTGCTGGAAAAAAAGAGTCATCCATCCAGTCCCAGCAGACAAAAGAGGATCCGGAACTTACTCAAGGTTCTTTTTAGTTCCAAAGAAAACAGGGGACTGGAGGCCCATTTTGGATCTCAGCAGACTAAACAAGTCGGTAAGAAAGACAAACTTCCGGATGGTCACAATACAGTCAATACTTCCCTTTTTAGGGAAAGACAATTGGATGTGCTTGATACCAGGATGTGTACTACCACATAAAAATGGACAGACCATCTAGAGATCATCTGTGCTTACAGCTTGGAGCCAGTCATTATCAATTTCATGCACTGCCCTTTGGTCTCACTACAGCCCCCAGAGTGTTCACCAAATGCATGGGAGTAGTAACGGCTCATCTGAGACTTTTGGGATTCCAGGTGTTTCCAAAACTAGACGACTGGCTCCTCACTGCCACCACCAGGAATCAACTCATACAAGCAAGGGACACAACTTTGAACCTCTGCAGTCAGTTGAGGATTACTATAAATTCAGAAAAATCTGCCTTGTCGCCATCGCAACATATCGTTTTTATAGGAGCAGAGCTAAATACCATTACTTTGACCTTAAACCTTCCACCAGAAAGAGTTTGTGTTCTATGAAATCAGGTTCTGGACCTGCTCCTGAGAGAAAAAGCCCCTGTTTCAATGGTACTCAAATTGCTTGGGAAAATGGTGGCAGCGATTATTGCGATCCCTTTGGGTCAGATGCATATGCTTGTAGTAAAATGGCTCCTGTTCACACAATGGTCTTTTCAAGAACTCCCAATGTCACGCAAAATCCTGATAATGAATTCCTGCAAGAAGTACCTTCAGTGGTGGCTGACATCTTACCACTAACTCTAGGTCGCCCCTTTGTTCTACTCACTCCCATAGCCACGATGACCACGGATGCCTCCCTGATAGGGTGGGGAGGGCATTATCAGGGAGGAACAGCCCAAGGCACATGGAACAGATACAAGGCTCACCTGCCTATTAATGCCCTGATGATGAGAGTGGTACTTCTAGTGTTGCAGTCCTTTCAAGACTTTCTCTCTCTGGGAACTACTGCAATTCAGACAGACAATTTGTCAGTGGTCTGGTACATAAACAAACAAGGAGGAACCAGGTCTTATCCCCTGTGTCGAGAGGCCATGAGAGTATGGCAATTGGCAACTTCTACTCAGCGCTTTCTGATAGCAATGCACATCCTCAGGATATCCAGTGTGATAGCAGACAAGCTGAGCAGGGTGATTCCATTGCCTCATGAGTGGTCCCTAAAAGAAGTAGTAGCAAAAAGGATATTCCGCAGATGGTGCCAGCCTTGCTGTGATCTCTTTGCAACTCCAACAAGCACAAAATGCAGCAGCTACTTTGCCCTAATCTCCCTTCCTGGGGATACCCCAAGGGATGCTCTTGTACACAATTGGCCCCTGAGTCTCCTTTATGCCTTCCCTCCTTTCCCTCTGATACCCAAGGTTTTACGGAAAGCCAAGGCTCTGGGAAGGACCATCATTCTAATAGCCCCTTACTGGCCTCGTCAAATTTGGTTCCCCTTCCTCATCTGTTGGAAAAACCTTGGATTCTGGACCCAGTGCCAGATCTCCTGACTCATTCATCAGGCTCTCTCCACCTTTCTCTTCAGTCCCTCAAACTGACAGATTGGCTGTTCCAATTCCAAACAAAGCCAGGATTCACAATCTGTCAGCTGCGGCTCAATATATTTTAACATCCTCTCATAAATAGTCTACCAGGGAGTTATACCTTAGTAAATGGAAAAGGTTTTCTTTATGGGCGCTTCAGAACAATATTGATCTGTACCTGGCTTCAATTTCATCCATTCTGGAGTTTTTGACTAAAGGGGCAGCAGCAGCAACCATCAGAGTTCAATCAGCAGCAATTGCTAACTTTCATCTAGGTGACCGGGGGTCTAATATTATGTCACACAGACTCTCCAAAGCTTTTTTCAAGGGTACTGTCCATTTGAGATCATCCATCAAAGCTCCAGCTATGCCATGGAACCTAAATTTTGTTGTTTCCAGTATAATCCTGCCCCCCTTCGAACCAGCCGCATTGTGTGACTTGAAATATCTATCATGGAAAACCATATTTTTAATAGCTATTACTTCTGCTCGGAGGGTTTGAGTTACAGGCCTTGTCCATTAAACCCCCTTATTTGACTTTCCATAATGACAGAGTCTCACTCAGGATGAATCGTTCATTCTTACCTAAAGTTTGCTCAGAGGCAAATCTCAACCAATCTATTGAATTGCCTGTGTTTTTCCCTAAATACATTAATGAGATGGAACATATGCTGCACAAACTTGATGTTCACAGACAACTTCAGTTCTATTTAGACAGGACCAAACATTTCAGGAAAACAGATCAGCTCTTTGTCTCCTTTTCAGAGTAAAAAACAAAGGCGCTCCAGTGGCAAAAACCACTTTATCAAAATGGTTATCAGATTGTATATCCTTCACTTACAGTTCAGTGAATGCTCCTTTACAACAGAGGATAAAGTCCCACTTTACTAGTACTTCGTCAGCCTTTATGGCTAAATTACCTTTAGATACTATTTGTGCAGCAGCTACTTGGTCAAGGCCTCATACCTTCATCACTCATTGCAAAGTAGACAGGGCTTTCTTTGGTTCCACTGTCTTGAAAAAAATTCTCCCATGAGCCACCCAAGAAAGATGGTGCTTGGGACGCTATCCATCAGTAAGAATGAACGGTGAGATAGAACAATTTCACATGAAGAAATTATGTACTTACCCTAACATTCCATGTGAGTTGTTCATCTTGCCTTCATTCTTGCATCCCACCCTCCGACCCCCGTCCAAGCTTCTTGATGACCAAGATTCCATCTATGTTATGGTTTATTGTCTCTTATCCAGTTTCTGTGGTAGCATATTACTAGTGGTATGTAGCCTGTTGGCACCAAACAACATCTGAAGGAAGCACAAGGTGCATCATGGAATAGGGATTTGGCCTCGAGCTGGTTGAAGACCTTGACCTTTTGCAGTTGGCCGAGTCAGAGCCAAGGATCGGCTCCAAACCCATCAGTAAAAATGAAGGCAAGATGAACAACTCACATGGAATGTTATGGTAAGTACATAACTTCTTTTTTCTTTTTAATGGGGAGTGGGGGGACACTGGCTGGGTTTGATTAGCTTAAATAACTGGAGTCAGATAAGAAGTTTTGTATATTGGTAGTCAAATGAATTGATCCATCAGGATACAGTGATGAGTGCTTTTATCTGCAGTTTTGTATTTATTGCTGTCTGGGGTTTGTAGGTATTATTGGTGGAGTGGAAATATATTATAGAGATGACATATTGCAGTTTAAGTATAAGCACATTTCTGGCAAGACAGTGCTGTACTGAAGGCGCAAAGAGGTGGGATATTTGATTGCATAACTTTAGCTATCCAAGTACTTTATTTACATTTTTGACAGTATGCTGTGTAAATGTAAATGACGGGTTCATAGGTGTGTACTAGGCTAATTGCCCTGGAGCCTTTACAAGCCTAGCCCATGGGATTACCCTGGCATTGTGCCACACGACCTTAGTTCCCAATGCCTCTGTCGAGTAAAGCCACTGAAGTGATCCCTGGGATGAATTTTCTATTTCCCATCCACTCATCAAGATTTCTCTTGAAGAGGGCCAATGAGGTGCTCTGCTTGACATGTATGGAAAGTCTATTCCATAGCATGGGCAGTCTCTGGGTTATGAATCTGTCCCTCCAGCATGTGTCCCTCCAGCATGTTCTGTTGATTGTGGTAATGAGGTTGTGATCTCTGGAGCGTGTTGTGCGGAGGGATTGTGATTTCTTTAGATGCAGCATTTCTAACAGAGCTGGGTCAGACATGGTTTTGTAAGTCAAGCAGAGATCGCCTCTAAGTAGGTGATATGAGACAGAGAGTAGTTGGAGTTTTTTGAGTCTGTCCATATAGGACAAATATTTAAGGCCTAGGATCCTCTTTATGAGGTACTTTTGCGGCCTCTCCAGTTGTTGCAGGTGTTTAGTGAGGTATATGCCAAATGGGGCATTGTACTCAATGATTGGCCTAATGAAGGAAGAGTAGAGGGAGACAATGATCTCTTTCTTCCTGGATGCAAAACCCTTAGTAATGAGATGTGCCACATAGAAGGACTTTCTGACCACAGTGGCAATGTGGTGGTCAAAAGAGAGATTGCTGTCAGCCTGTGTTCCCAGATCTCTTATAACACCTTCTGTGTTCAGTGGACTACCATCGATGTGGTAATTCATGTCGGGTTTTTCCCAAAGGGGATGACTACACACTTTTTGGCATTGAGCTTAAGGCCATGGTTCTGACACCAGTCTTTGGTCTCAGTGAGGCCTTTCTGTAGGATGTCAACATCACTTAGGGAGTTAATAATAGCTCCCAACGTGCAATCGTCTGCGAACTTTGTCAGCCAGAGTCCCTTCGTGTTGGCCTGGACTTCAGAGAAGAAGATACCAAATAGATGAGGTCCCAGGACCAAACCCTGTGGGACTCCACTCATGACTGGCCAGCAGTCTGACTTGGAGTCAGATACTTTCTCACCGTGGGAAATATTAAACCATAATACCTTTGTTTGGTAACCCATGGAAGTATGTTTTCCATTTTTCTTTTGGCAGTGACAGACAGCTTGGAATTTTTCTGTATTAATCAAAAGTCTATTTTGTTGTGCCCAGTTGCAAAGGGGTAAAAGATGAGTGGTGTGAGGTACAACAAATGACCACAGTGGAGTCAGCCACCAGTGGCTGAGGCAAATTGCTAGCCTGATGTGGTGGCAAAGGCTGTTTACTTATTTATTTATTTTTTTTTCTTTTTGAGGCTGGAAGAATTACCAGACATGGGACTGGGAGTCTGTTCCATGGTAAAGCTGAAAAGGTGCATCTTTAATGGGAATGCAAGCAGCAATTGCCAGTAAACACTTCCAGTCCACAAATGTTACTTTTTGATAGAAAAACACAGTACAAAGCACTTTAAAACATTATGCAAGCCCCACAAAAGTAAATTTTCTTCCCACACAAAATGTTTTCAGTTGCTTTTCACCACTTTTAACCAGAAAGAAAAAATAAGTGCTTTGTTTAAAAGTACATTACAAGACAGTCCATTAAAACACAACACTCCTAACTTTCAAGTAACTTTCCTGAAGGGGAAATAAAATAGCAACAAAATTCAGAACATGGAAATTTTTTTTTTACTAACAGGAACTTATCTGCCCAGCAAAAGAAAGCATAAGCCAATGATCGATCCCCAAAAGCCTCAGAGAAACATTCTCTTTGGCAGCAGTAAAGCTTTGTGCCAGACTTGTCTTTTAATCAGCTCATCTCAAGCTGCCTCACAGTTTTGGCACATGGAAGGTACCACTGTACTGTTACGCACCACTAACTTCTAGCATCTGTTTGCTTAAGGTACTTTTATAAGGTGTGGTCATCCACAAACAGGAACATGCCATTGTCATTTGCTAATGACTAAGGAAATGGGGTGCAGTGCTTATCAGCTTGAAGTGAGATGTGCAATCAGCTAGACAGCTTGAGAGCTTTTGCACCCACAAGCTTCCTGTCTGTCTCCCTGGAGAGTACAATCACTGAGCACAAAAATCTCTGTCCCCATGCTGTTCTTTTCTAAAGCTCTATAATTAAAAAAAAAAAAAATAAGAACACACAAAATAAAATAAAAATCAGAGGTAGAGGTGCCAATAAAAATGGTCATTTAAATGATTTCCTTTGCTTAACTGGTGTTGATATTTACACCATTACTGAAAATACAAGATCCATAATTGTGAGTCCTGCTGGTATCAAAAATAAAGCATGATTGGCATAGGGGAAAAGTGATTGTTGAAACTCACTGTATTGCCATTAAAACAGTTTTACAGGGGAGCTTCAACCCCTGCCTGCGTCACCTGTGACTCCCAACTTGGGGGTCTGTACCCCCACATATTTGGTACTTATATGCACTAACTCCAAGACTGGTGTATATCAGAGTGGGGGGAATAGTGCAAGGTACCACAACCACTGTCATAATAGAGATGGTCCACTTTTTTGTTTAGTCTCACTGTTCTGTGGATCACAATAGACATAATCACATTTTCAGCAGGAGCTCTTTCTTTGTTTTGTTTAGCATTTGTTAACCACATAGACAAGTTGGTCTCTAGACCCATTTCTGTCATGACCTGGGCTACAAGGGTAAAAGTAATGTAGTTTAGATAGTCAACCAGCGTGTTGTTGGAAGGTGAGAGGACTGTGGCGTACCTTGGGAAAACTCATACAGGCAGAGGGAGAACAGCCAAATCCCACACAGACAGTTGTAAAGTCTAGATTGAGTCCCAGACCCAGGATCTGTGAGGTAGAATTCTTACCACTGAGCTGCCAGGCTGCTTTGATGAATGATAGCATGTTTCACTACAAAAAAAATCTGTCTTTACTTAATTCCATTTCTTAAGATGCTTTGTTTCGTATTTTATTTTGCTTGCTTGACAGAGTGAACTGGAATTCATCTCTAGATGAAACCATGAATCTCAAAAGATTTAAAATGATGTGTTCAGGCTTGCATATAAATAGAAGCACTGTTTCAAAGTCAAGTCTCTTGTTTCTCCGGATCTGAGAGTTTGTGACAACACTGCTGTGCTGCCTTCATTTTTTGACTTGGTTATGTTTAAACTCATAAATGGATCCTATACCAAACTTGTGCTATGAGGTAACATTGCAGTGGCTTGTTAGCTGACTGTGCAAGGTGTGAGGAATTTCTGCCGTTCCACTTGTACTCGGAGTAGTTTCTTGTATGAGTTCCTCATTTTCCAAAAGGGCTGTAATGCATGCAGTTACTCTTGGCAATTAAACAGATACATTTCAACCCTCTTCTACTAATTACCTCTTACATAGAACATATTAAAGTAATAATTTTCATTAGCCCCCCCCCCCCCCCCGAAAAGCTATACTTGAGATATAAAATTCTTCATTTGCTTACAGGCTATTATTGGTATGTTCCTAAATCTGTAATGCTTAAATGTCACACTGGCAGCTGAAATCCCTGTTTAAAACTAATGGGCATCCTTTGTAATTATTTTTGTTTTGGAAATTTCCATTTTTCACAAATATCCCACTGTCTTGTTTAACTGCATTCTTATACCTAACCTTACATTATTCTTATATGCAAAATTCTGTGCAGTCAGTTTTCCTAAAAGAGTACATCGGGGAGCAAGCATTAATCCTAAGCACACCACTGATCTGCCTCACATCATGTTTAGTATTCTCAGCAGATGCAGTACTCGTACAACTCCCAGTGCTCATTTATGAAGAGAAATGCATGGTGTTGCCCACACTGCTCAATACATTTAAAAGTGACCTGGAGGTGGGCACATGTAACTGGATTGCCAGGTTTTCTGATAATTCTGAAATAGAAACAGTGGTTACATCATAGTAGGAGATAATAATATGCATAAAGAAACTGGAGGAGGCAGAGGATGGCGGATAAATTTTAATGAGTAGAAATGAAAGTTACATGCTTTGGAAACTAGAATTGAAAGGATACATGTTCTTAGAAAGGTTTGCAAAAGGAACAGAAGGAACAGAACAGAGCTTACAGCAACTAAATGCATTAAAATTGAACCAGAGGGGGTGCAGTGTGATATCAAGTAAGGTGAACAGAAATCTGTACATGCATTAAAGGAAACGGAGAACATTGTATAGACTATTGGATGGGTATTCATCTGTCAGACATTTATTTTAGTATTTTGTAATTTTGTATTGTATTAAGAGATCTGAAAGTGAAGCTTGTGAGAAATCTGTCTTTAAGACATGTTTGAGCATTTCTGTTTGGATTCAGATTCTTTGGATCACAGATTGTTTTTTATTTACTTTTTAACTAGGAGTGTTAAACTTGGAGGTGCCAGTTTCCATGGAGTCCCAAGGAAGACAACCCTAAAGCAGTAAACAATAGCAAGAAAACATCAAGTTATGCAAGGCATTATACAGTTAAGTAATAGACAAGACTTACAAAAAGGAATTCAACTAACGTACATTGTGTAGTCCTAAACAAAGTAAAATAAGAAATGGAAGTGTATGTGTTCTATGAAGTACATTTTCTAAAACAAATTAGTTGTTAGTATAACAACTGAAAGGGGCTCATTATAGTTTAAGTCATTTAGTAGGTCCAACAGTTTCACAGAAGCAGAGCTGTATCACAAAGGTTATATATAGGTTGCCTATAAAGTGAGTGCAGCATACAGGTGGTTATTATATGCAGGTTGCTTACTAAAAGACTGAAGCACTCAGGTGGTTATGTACAGGTTGCTTATGAAGGGAGTGTAGTACATGGGTGGTTCTATACAGCTTGCTTATCAAGGGACTGCAGCACGTGGGTGGTTCTGTATAGGTTTCCTACTAAGGGAATGCATCACATGGGTGGTTCTATATAGGTTGCTTACTAAGGGACTGCAACACGTGAGTGGTTCGTAGGTTACTTACTAAGGGAATGTAGCATGTGGGGGGTTCTATACAGGTTACTTACAAAGGGAGTGCAGCACATGGGTGGTTCTGTAGAAGTTGCATACTAAGGGAATACAGCACGTGGGTAGCTCTGTAGAAGTTGCATACTAAGGGAATGCAGCACATGGGTGGTTCTATATAGGTTGCATACTAAGGGAATGCAGCACGTGGGTGGTTCTGTATAGGTTGCATACTAAGGGAATGCATCGTGTGGGTGGCTCTGTACAGGTTGTTTACTAAGGGACTGCAGCATGTGGGTGGTTCTGTATAGGTTGCATACTAAGGGAATGCATCATGTGGGTGCTTCTGTACAGGTTGCTTACTAAGGGAGTGTAGCATTTGGGTGATCATATACAGGTTGCCTGCTAAGGTAGTGCAGCACATAGGTGGGTTATATAAAGGTTACTTACTAAGGGAATGCAGCATGTGGGTGGTTTTACACAGGTTGTTTACTAAGGGACTGCAGCATGTGGGTGGCTCTGTATAGGTTGCATACTAAGGGAGTGTAGCATTTGGGTGATCATATACAGGTTGCCTGCTAAGATAGTGCAGCACATAGGTGGTTATATAAAGGATGTTAAGTTGTCAATCTCGCCTTCATTCTTGCTGGATGGGTTCGGAGCCGATCCTCGGCTCCGACTCGGCACTAGCTTTAGCTCGAGAACTCCTTTTACCAGCTCGAGGCAACCCTATATCCCATGATGCAAGGCGGAACTACCTCAGATCTCATTTGCCGCTTAGCGAAAGAGGTCTCCTTTGCCAGCTGAGGTAAGTTTTTCTTGTTAAAGAAGAAAAAAAAGTTTAGTTAGGGGTTTAATTTCCCTTCAGTGTTAGGTTAGCCTGTATTTAGTACAGCCCACCCTATTCCCTTCCTTTTTAAACTTTTAAAATAGTTAAAGTTTTAGTCAGGCCTAGTTCCCCAAGTTATTCCCTTCCTGTGTGTCTGTGTAGGGATTAAGTTGTGTGTTTGTGGGGACTGTTTGTGTATATCCTTTTAGGATGTCTAGGGAAGGCAAGGTCTCAGGCTTCAAGAAGTGTGACCAGTGCTGTCAGAAAATGTCCCTGACAGACGGTCACACTTCTTGTGTGTATTGCCTGGGGCCTTTGCACCTGCAGGAGTCCTGTGCGTTGTGTCATGCCTTTAGCCAGAGAGTCCTGCAGGAAAGGAGGAACAAACTGATCCTCCGAGGTTTGTTAAAACCTGAAGGTTCTCCTCCTAAGCAAGGGGCAGGAAAACCTCTTAAGCCACCGAGGCTCAGGCTACAGTGTCCAAGCCTCCTCCGGTGGCTCCGGCTCCGTCGAGCCGATATCGGCTCGGCTGGAGCCGATGCTTCTTCTGCTAGAGTAGTGGGTTCGGTGCCGGCCGGCTCCGATACCTGACTACTGTTGCCTTGTCGGCTCGGCTGGAGCCGACACTTTATCCAGCATCGGAGCCGAGATCCTCGGCTCCATCTGGGGTTCAAGGGCCTTCGGCTCCGATGGCTCCGGGCCGTAAGAGATCCCGGTCCCGCTCGATACTAAGTATTCACTCGGCCCCGGGCTGCCCACTTTGTCGGAGCGGAGCCATCGGAGCCGATCTTCGAGGTCTTCCAGGCTGTCTGAACACGAGTTGGAGAGGGTGGTAAGACGGCAATTGAGGTCGCAGGCACTGGACCAAATGCTCCATAGCCCGTCTCAACAGACTTCGCTACAGCCCCATTCTTGAGATTCCTCCTCCGACTCCACACCAGAGTTCGAGCCGGAGCTTGGGACAGCGACTGTTTCGATGCGAGCCGATACATCCTTCGGCTCCGTCATCCTCGGCTCCGATCTCCTCCTTGAGACTTTCCTTGGAGGGATCCGGTCGTCGGGTTTCAATGTCGGCTCCGAGGGGCTAGTGGCATCGGACCCTTGTCCGACCCGCTCTCCCTCTCGGAGCTTCGCTTTGGTAAGCTCGGCCGACATCGCCTCGGAGCCTTCTCTCCTTGGAGCCAACCATTCCTGTTTCTTCGAGCGGTGTGTTCAGGTCTCCCGGGGAGAGGAGCCTTTGAGGTGATGAGGAGTGTCCTGGCCTCTGAGCCTGGTCAACGGTCTATCCCTCTAGCTCCTCCCTCATCAGTGCCTGCAGATGCCTCTTGCCAGCCTCTTGCTCTCAGGCCCAGGGATCCATTGCCCCAGGTTTCCCCACTGGGAATTTCCTCCTCTTCCGAGGTTTCTCCTGACCCTGCAGGGGAACCCCTCGGAAGAGGACGTGTAAGAGGAAACACACAGACTCCCCTGAGTCTACTACATCTGATACCGACTTAGATGAGTCGGAGGGTTCCCCACGGTCCCCCTCTGAGGATGTCTCATTTTCAGACATCCTTGAGCTCCTCAAACAGAGGGGAATTGGCCTCCATTGACCCCTCCGAGGATGAGTCGGTATACCTGGAGGCTTTGGATCCCGACCCTCCACCTCCTGGGTGTCTCCGCCTTTCGACCCACTCATGCAGGTAGTGGCTCGGAAGGGGTGGGCGGCTCCAGATTCTGTGGAACCTGTCCCCAGGAGACCATCCAAGTTCATCACGGCCCCTTCGGACAAACAGTTCCTGTCCAAAGGTGTCTCTGTGGATGCTATGGTGGTGGCGGCCACTAAGAAGGAACTGGCGGATCCTTCAGTACCTGTCCATCCTCCTAATAAGGATTCTAGGACCATGGACAGGTATGGAAAGCGGATGTTTTCTTCAGCGACCTTTGCAATGCGTTCGCTGAATTACCTTTGTCACTTCACCAGGCTTCAACGAGATATTCTCAAGGAACTGGGAGAAGTAGTCCAGGATCCTTCAGCTGCTGGGGCTCAGGAAAAGATTGCCTCTCAGCTAGCTATCCTGAATTCGATATCTAACTCCTCCATGCGGCTCATATCTTATGCAGCCGATGGAACGAGCAGGGCCGCAGGCACAGGTGTTGCTCTTAGACGCCAAGCCTGGATGCGGCTGTGTAATTTTGCGGACCCCTTTAAGGCGTCCTTCACCAACACCCCCTTTGACGGTTCGGCTTTGTTCGAACCTCAGGTGAAGGATACTTTGACCAGATGTGAACAAGACGGTAAAACTCTTTCTGCCGTTGGAGTCCAGTTTTCCACTCCTTCTAGACCATATCCCAAGGGTCAGAAGGGGGGGGAGATGTGGTTCCATAAAGCCCAAGGAGCTACACCGGACACACGTGGTCAGTTTACCCCTAGAGGCAGAGGGGGTAACAATAATAGACACCGCCCTAGAGGCAGGGGGGGTCCTCAGAACCAGGGCAACAGGGAGCCTCTTCCTGAGAAGCCCTTTCAGCATCCCTGAGGTGTTGCCCGACTGTCCACCCTTGGAGGCAGTCGGGGGAAGAATTTCGCTGTACCCAGTAGCCTGGCAATCCCTATCACAAGAGAAGTGGGTACAGTCGATAATATCCGAGGGTTACAAAATCCCCTTCGAAGGTTTCCGTACCTCTACAATCCCTTCCAGACATCTCACCCGGTCAAAGGGATTTGGCAAAACAGGAAGTTTCAAAACTCCTGGGAAAAAGAGCCATCCAAACAGTGCCGGCAGACCAAGTAGGATCCGGCTTCTACTCAAGATTCTTTTGGTCCCCAAAAGGACGGGAGATTGGAGACCAATACTAGACCTAAGCAGACTAAACAAGTCTGTCAAAAGGCAAGATTCGGATGGTCACGCTGCAATCCATTCTGCCCTTTCTGGGCAAGGACAACTGGATGTGCTCGATAGACCTTCAGGATGCGTGCTATCACATAAAGATTCACAGACGCTCCAGAAGGTTTCTCCGCTTCGGCTGGGAGCCAGCCATTACCAATTCAGAGCACTGCCCTTTGGCCTCACTTCAGCCCCCAGAGTGTTCACCAAATGCATGGCGGTGGTCACAGCTCACCTGAGACGCCGAGGATTCCAAGTGTTTCCTTATTTGGACGACTGGCTCCTCTCCGCCACCTCCAAGGATCAGCTTCTTCGTCCAGAGACTACACCTTACAGCTTTGCAAGAGTCTAGGAATTTCGTGAATTTCGAAAAATCCTCTCTGCTGCCTTGCCAATCTATCACCTTTATAGGCGCAGAGTTAGATACCGTCAAAATGTTAGCCAGACTAACAAATCAAAGGATTCTGGACATCCAGAAATTTGTTCAGCTTCTGTTACAAAGCAACAAGGTCAAAGCCAGGTTTGTCTTGAAGGTTCTAGGCCTAATGGCTGCAGCCATTGTTCTTCTTCCACTAGCTCGCTTCCACATGCGTCTCCTGCAGTGGATGTTGTTCACGCAGTGGTCGTACCACGATCTGCCCATGAGACACGAGATCTTAGTGACACAGTCTTGCAGGGCTCATCTACGATGGTGGGTATCTTCCCCTCTTCTTCATCAGGGCCGACCATTTGTTCCCCCTCCTCCAGTTACCACAGTCACCACGGATGCCTCTCTGATCGGGTGGGGGGGGGCATTATCAGGGCAGGATGGTCCACGGGACGTGGCAACCCATAGAATACCACCTGCACATAAATGTCCTGGAGATGAGAGCAGTGCTTTTAACGTTGCAAGCCCTCGACGACTTTCTTCCCACAGGGACTATTGCAGTACAGACGGACAACATGTCCGTGGTCTGGTACATCAACAAACAGGGCGGAACCAGGTCCTATCCCTTATGTCGAGAAGCTCTCAGAGTTTGGCAATGGGCGATCTCTTCTCAGTGGTTTCTGATAGCAACGCACATCCCCGGCAGGTCCAACCTATTGGCGGACAGGCTAAGCAGATCTATTCTGATGCCTCACGAGTGGTCTCTCAATCAGTCTGTAGTGGATCAGATTTTTCTGAAGTGGGGCACCCCTTGTTGCGATCTTTTCGCTACCCCTCAAAACAGCAAGTGCCCAGATTACTTCACACTATTTCCTCTTCCAGGCCAACCCTTGAGAGACTCTCTAACCCAGGATTGGCCTCGGGACTTCTTTATGCTTTTCCTCCCTTTCCATTGATTCCACAAGTCATTCAGAAAGCCACCGTTTTGAGAGCCAAATTGATCCTCATTGCTCCATATTGGCCTCGACAAATTTGGTTTCCGTCTCTACATCATCACCTTCTGGTGCAGCCCTGGCATCTGGACCCAGTTCCGGATCTTTTGATCCACCAGTCGGGTCAGCAGCACCGAGCCATTCGTTCTCTCAACCTCACTGCTTGGTTGCTCCACTTCCTTCCCTAGCCAGGCTACCAATGATTTCTGACTCAGAGACATTTTAGTGTCTTCTTTAAAGTCGTCCACTAGAACTGTTTATGCTAGCAAGTGGCGGCGTTTTCTATTTGGGCAAACGCCAGAAATATTGATCCTTTCACGCTCCTATACATTCTGTTTTGGATTTCCTGGCGGAGGTTTTTCATTCGGGATCGTCATCATCTACAGTCAAAGTACAAATGGCTGCTATTTCCAAATTTCATGTTGGCTTGCAGGACAATAACATCATGTCTCATAAGTTATGCAAAGCCTTTTTGAGAGGAGTTTTTCTCCTAAAACCGCCTGTGAAACATCCTCCTCCGCAATGGGATCTGAACTTAATGTTGGCATCCCTAATTCTACCTCCTTCGAACCGTCTGCTACGTGTTCTTTAAAGTTGTTGACATGGAAAACTATATTTTTGCTGGCTGTTACTTCTGCAAGAAGAGTTTCTGAGATTCAGGCCCTCTGTATTCGTTCACCTTATCTGGTGTTTCATAAGGATAGGGTTTCGCTCAGAACTAACCCTTCCTTTCTTCCCAAGGTTGTATCTCAAGCCAATATTAACCAATCTATTGATCTACCAGTTTTCTTTCCTAACTATTCTGACAGAGCTGAACAGAAGCTGCATTTTTTGGATGTTCACCGTCAGCTCAGGTACTACTTACATAGGACTAAACAAGTTAGAAAATCAGACCAATTGTTTGTCTCCTATGCAGGAAACAGGTTGGGTCTTCCAGTATCTAAAGTGACCTTATCTAGATGGTTGACTTCCACCATTTCCTATGTGTACTCTCTAAGGGGCAAACAACTATCTTCTAAGCCAAAAGCACATTCGACCAGGAGTCTATCCACTTCTGTAGCCTTTCAGGACAGACTTCCCATTGACACTATTTGTGCAGCAGCTACTTGGGCCACGCCTCATACCTTTGTGTCTCATTACAAGTTGGATTTGGCCTCCAGAGATAGGGCCAGTTTTGGTTCCACTGTTCTCAAGAGTCTGTTCCATTGAGCCACCCGGGATACAGGTGCTAGGGACGCGGTCCCATCCAGCAAGAATGAAGGCGAGATTGACAACTTAACATTTAGAAGTTATGTACCTACCATAACGTTCCATGTTAGTTGTCTTCTCTGCCTTCTTTCTTGCCCTCCCTCCTTCCCCTGGCCTGGACAGATCTTGGAGAGTTCCTATTAGATTGCTTCCTCTGGAGCATTGTTATGAGGACTTCTTTTAGGAACCATGGTTCCTAATTATATTAGGATAAGTCTTTAGCAGGGTTAGTTAGCTACCAAACGAGATCTGAGGTAGTTCCGCCTTGCATCATGGGATATGGGGTTGCCTCGAGCTGGTAAAAGGAGTTCTCGAGCTAAAGCTAGTGCCGAGTCGGAGCCGAGGATCGGCTCCGAACCCATCCAGCAAGAAAGAAGGCGAGAGAAGACAACTAACATGGAACGTTATGGTAGTTACATAACTTCTAATTACTTACTAAGGGAATGCAGCGTGTGGGTGGTTTTATACAGGTGGCTTCCTAAGGGACTGAAGCACGTGGTTGGTTCTATATAGGTTCCATACTAAGGGAATGCATCACATGGGTGGTTCTGTACAAGTTGCCTACTAAGGGAGTGTAGCATTTGGGTGATCATATACAGGTTGCATGCTAAGATAGTGCAGCATATATAGGTGGTTATATAACTGTTACTAAGGGAATGCAGCATGTGGGTGGTTCTATATAGGTTGCATACTAAGGGAATGCAGCACATGGTTGTTATATACAGGTTATTTACTAAGGGAGTGCAGCACTCTGGTAATACCAGAGATGTATATTCAAATGTTATGATACGAGAGGCCAGAAGGGATTTAAATGTCCATTTATCTTTAGTAGTACTTATTTTGGGAGGGGATCATTCCACAATTTACCAGGAAGGTGTAAAATGCTAAGCCAGTGAATCTATTGAAGACATTGAGATATGGCCGAGCTGGTGAGTGGGTTGTGTAAGGATCCATAAGTAATACAATGAAGTTTAATTATTTCATCTTCTGCAACAGGAGTGAGATTAACTAAGGTGACAGTGAGTAGACTAGTTAACAGAGAATGCGCAGTATGAGGAAAAGCTTGAGAGTGGTCAGTTGTTGGGGAAGATTTACAAGAGAAAGTCATTTTTTTTCTGTAAAACACATAGGAGCAGGCCCATGCAGTTTTGCCATGTCTTGATTATGTGAAAGTTATTATATGTGAAGCAGAACCAGAGATGCCAGTTTTGGAGTTTGGTATTATCTATGTTGAGTGCCATGAAGATGATAAAGTGTAGTTGGTCAAGCAGTGAGACTTGCGGTGTATCAGCCAGTAACTGAGCATTTAACTAGTGTTGTATGGCTGCTGCTTTTTATAGCTTGTGCTCCATCTCCAGGTAGTTGTAGGGACATCAACAGTGATTTATGAGAAGCTTATAATCTCGAGAGTCTAAGTCACTGTGTGAGTCTATTGACAAGTCCTAGGATATTGCACCTTTAAATTTTACAGTGTGAAGTTCACAACAGATATATACAACCAGGTCAAGTAGGGCTGTGCTGGTTTCATGATTGGTTCTAAATTCATGTTTTGTGTATGTTTGACAGCAGTTTTTTTTTTTTAAATACTCCATAAGTTGTTTGTGGAAGCATTTTTCCATAATTTTTTAAATAAGGGGAAGTAATGTGATTGGATGGTGGATATTCAGTGATGTGTAAGGGTAGCCTTTATAAAAGGAACCAAAAGGGACGGTTTCCATCAGTGGGACACCATACCTTTCTTGATAATTTCATGTTGATTGGGGAATTCATTTGTAGCCTAGCCACTAAATTCACACAACTGGTCACCCCTTCCCAGTAGGGATTGTGGGCTGAAACCTGGATTTTATTTGTGGTTATGTATCTATTCGTCTAGGTTACATTTGAAGAGACTTGGGGAGATCCTTTGTTTAATATGAAAGAAAAGTATGTTTTAGAGGAGAGGAATTATTTGAAAAATGTATCTAGCCAACTACCAGATTCTATTTATGTTCTGGTGGAGGTTTAGTTTGGGTGTTCTAATGCCATTGGTTTTGCGGGTGTGTAAGAGGACACATAAGATGGTACTGTTAATGATTATAGTAACTACCTAGGCAATGGTGGAAGCAATATTTTTTTTACAAATTCTGTTGGAATGTTGTACGTGGCTAAGGATCTTGGTTTGACTTTCATGAGAAGTTTATAGACTATGGAAATACAAAATCTGAAAGGGAGAAAAAGTGGGTGCATGTTAGGTGCAGGCTTTATATTATGTATTAGAATAGCATTGGAGATGAGTTTTTGCATAAAACTGAGGAAGTGTTTAGGAAAATCTTTGACTATTGAGCCATCATTCAGCTACAATATGGTTCATGAAGAGGCATTTATTTAAAAGCACTTAATGGAAGGGACATGCCTGCAATAGTACCAATGTCGGAGGATGTACCCCACATCCTGCTCATTAATATAATCATCAGTGAAACTGTGGTTCACAGAAAAGAAAAAATGTTTTATTAACAAATAATTGTCTTTATGCATTCTCTTATGACTTTGGAAGAAAAAAAGAATTTGCTTAATTCTGCAAGGCATTCAGTCATTTGAGCACCTGATTTCCAGATAAGAGCCAATGTCCTGTAATATATGGGGCATATATCTTTAAATATGGTACTAACTAGTTACAGGAAGCTGTTCTTTCTAGACATCTAGAGGTCAAAATTACATTTACAGTTAGTGTTTATTAAGCATCTGACAAAAATTCATATATGGTGGCAGAAGTAGTATATATATATATATATATATGGGTGTACTTCTTAACATCAAACAAATCTTAAATCAATATAACTATTGATCCCAAAAGATTGAAAGCCAAAACAGTGAAAAAAAGAAAACACTTATTTTTTTTGCAGAGGACAAGACCGTCTGCACCCCCCCCCCCATTTGGAGGACTGTGCCCCTCTCCCTGCTAGTTATATATACAGACTCCCAGATTGCTCTACAGTGGGGAAAGGGAAATTTCCTGACCCTAACTGTGCACAGTCTTGCATGGACTTAAAATCAGCAGAAGCAATCAAATGAGTTTTGATCACTTCTGCCAGTGTTAAACATGTTCAAAATTACAAGCTGTGACATCCATGCACTGGCCCAGTAATCAAGGAGCCTCAATCCTCACCACTAGCACCAGTGAGGGGCATGCACATTGGGAAGGATAACAAGTACACACACAGTGAAGTACAATTTCCCTTAAGAGCATACAGAGATCACAGTCAGTCTGGGGCTGGTTTGTCTCTTTCTCTCCAGATCTCCAATAAGATTCCCCACTGGCACAGCTATAGAGTGGAGTCCTTAGCCAGGGTTCCAAGCCAAGTCCTCCCAGCACTCCCTCTCTCCAACCAGTGCTTCTTGTCCCTGCCGAAGTAGCTGACACATACATACACGCTTTGAGATATAATTTATATACAGACACTCTGGGGCAGGCTGGCACAGGTTCACTAGCTATGCCCCTTCTGCCCAGGCTATAAGATAGTAATCCTCTGCCACCAGAACCCCTACTTATCAGCTACTATAAGGCTCTTCTCAAAGGGTGACCAATTCCACTGTGTAATATTACTGTTATTAAAATAGTAAGTGTGACCAAACGTTTAATGCTATTTTAGAGTGGCTTAGTACAGTATCACCAAATGCATGCAAGTACTGTTAAGAGCTTAAATTATCTCTACACAAAACAGCCACAGTTGAAAAGTTTAAAATATTTAATAATAAATAATAAAAATACAAGACACACTTGTTCATTCAACACATTGACACCTGAGAGTTCAGAAATCACAGGAAAATGCTTTAAAACAATACTGTAGGATAGTCTGACAGAAATATAGAAAACAGCTAGAATAATATGGCTATATTCTATCTATCTTAAAGGTTCATAGATTCATAAACTAGTACTAAGCTAACTGCCCTTGCAAGCCATTTTAAGCCTAGCCAATTATCCCTTGTGAGACTCAAACCCTGCACCTTGTACTTACAACTCAAACACCTTAACCATTAGGCCACCCTCTCTAAGAGAAATACTAAGATCTAGGTATTACTTACAGAGCAAAGCAAAGTGCTGTTTAGTTGTTGTCAGCTCCAGAACAAAATACAAAATGCTATCTTTCTTTCTGTTCTTAAATTGATAATACACAGTACTGCTGATTTCTTTCAGATTACATCATTCTTGTCTCTTCAATGATTGTTTCCCAGGCTCACAGAACTTAAAATTTAATATTTCTCTTTTGATCCCCACCTGCCAGGAAGCCACAACAATAAAAGACACTTTACATGTGAGACCTAGCAATTACCTATGTCTAAAGACAATAGAAAGAATTTCTAGCCCAAACATCCCGTCTCCGAGCTTGAGATCAAAGTCATAAAATGCTTTACTTATCAGCTTTCTTCCAGCAGGGTGCACTGTGGTTACATTTTTGAAGCTCAGAACATAACACAATTTTCTTTCATTTGTTACACAAGCCTGTGGATCATATTAATATTTACAATGACAGAATTATTTACAAAATTCTATCTGTCTAGGCTGGCAGCCTTCACACAAGCATTTAATTATATGGCATGTTTGCACGCACACACACACACACACACACACACACACACACACAGATATGTGTGTGTGTATATATATATATATATATATATATTTTTTTTTCTATATATATAGTTATGTGGGAAGACTTTAGTTAGTGCTGGCATTACTTTGTGTGAGATTGGGGGGGGTACAGTGTGGATTAGGAATTTGCCCTTTTTCCATTATTTTTTGCAGTCTTGAGTTAGTGTGTGTATATATATATATATATATATATATATATATATATATATATATATATATTTGTAAGTAATGGGGTAGAGGGGTGCATGGGTGCTGCTGATCTCCCTGCAAAAAATAAGTTTTGTTTGTTTTTGCATTTTTTTTCCATATATTTTGAGTTTCAACTGAAAGTCGAAAAGAATAGCTATAAATGCTATTTGGGCTCAGCTATAGCACCAAGCACAAAGTAGTCTCTGTCTTACGAATCAAGGTGCTTCACGTGTTTCTTGTATACAAAAGTCCTTTATTGGGTATACTTAATAAACTTTTTTAGAAATAAGGCAGGTAATTGCTGTGTTTCAATCTTTTTAGATCACTATTTTTACTTTTGAGATTTTGACTGTGCAATTATGTGTGTGACACTCATTCAATCTCTCTCTCTATATATATATATATATGCATATATATATATATATGTGTGTGTGTGTGTGTGTGTGTGTGTAGAGAGAGCTAGCAAGAGTGTTTATATTTTTAGAAGTACAGAAATACAATTAAAATGAAAAAAATGTTAGTGGCATCCACCAGAAATTCCCTCATTGCAAGATGAAAAAGAAAGATTTGAATCCTCAAATTCTATTTATTAATCTCTGTGAGAATAATAGGTGAAAAAAATGCAGTATGCCAAATTTTTGGACGTTACTTTGTAAAAACACGAAGATGTTTAATATTATTTTTATTTAAAGAAAACATAATTAAAATAGAAACAGATGGAAATTAAGGTGCTATTATAGCACAAAATTAAATTTCTGCATATTGACCATTTATTTACTAGGCCATAAGGTCCAACCGAGATTATAGATATATACATTACTGAGCTCTAATTTTAAGTGCCAGAAAGAGAGATTGTTGAGTTGCACAACTCTGTAAGAAGTGAAAGAGTAATTTCTGATATAAGAAAGTATGAAACAAGGGGCAGGCTGAAACATGCTTGACCTTTCTAAAAGTTGTAGATGTGTGGAGAGAGAGAGAGCAAGACTGCAAGAAAAAAAAGAAAGAAAACAGACACAATAAAACTACATAATGTCTTTATTCAAGATAAAAAAATTTAAATTACATAGATAAGCAAGTGAATCATGTAGATTCTTTTCCAGACAAATGCATTAAAGATATGGATCACTCATAAAATATAAATTGGTTTATTTATCTGCCAACCAATCAGTGCTTGTGTGGTTTTGATTTTCAGCAAAGGCTTGGCACTAGAGTATTCATTCAAGCCTGACTATTCAGTTGCATTCAAAGTTATTTACCAGTGATATCATTTACTTATAGTCTAGCATGCAGTCTCCACCCCTTAGTTTATCTTAAAAGACCACATCTATCACTTTAAATTAATAAAAAAGTTTAAAGTTAACTATATTCCGAACTGTGGTTTTGTAAAACCTTATTGCCGTGGCCTTTTTAACAGAATAGAGGTGGTCATTTTACATTCATTCCAGTGTAAAAGCCATTGCAGCTTTCACAATTATCTAGGTGTACCACTCTTTGTATATTACAGCCATTATGAAATTTGAATGAAAACAAATACTTTCTAATTGGATACAGGAACATATCATTTTATAAATATTTACATACCCCCACAACTTTGTCTGTTTTGGCACTCTGAGAATTCCTGTTATAACCTTTTATATGTAACGTTTCTGAACTTTTTTTTAGATTGTTACCTTTCTGATAAGAAGAGATTGGTCCTATCCAATCACACTAGCTTCTAGAGAAGCACGAAGAAGTTTTGTCAGCATTATAGATTCTATGCAAAATACCAGTGGCAGAAGAAAAGGTAAAATTTCTGCAGATGTACTAATATATTTAAAATAGGCTACCATTATTTATCAAATTAAGAATTTCTCTAGCAACCTTTAAAAATGGTGTGGGTGACTAGATGGGTAATCCCAAACAGTTACTTGGTTCATGTGGAGAAAATCTATTTAATACAGGATTTTCTTAGTTTTCCTGCAGTACTAAGTTATGCTATTGAGGTTCTAGATTGTGTCCGTGGGTATAAGATTAGTAAAAACGTATGAAGCCTTGAAATGCATTTGCTTGAACAATCTGAGTTGAGAAGTTGCCATGATCAGTAAGGAAAGAATATCAGTCTTCTTTTTCTGTCATGGAAGGAATAAGTCGTATGCAGAACTTTATAAGCACTTTTGTCCTCATCAGTCTTTCTCAGTGGGATTCTGCCATTCATTTCCCTGTACTAAATATCCCCATTACAGGGGTAAGAGAAAAGTTGTGATATGACACTCACCAGGCCTGCTTGTGGCTTTCTTGGCATCACTGCAATAAATGTGTTTTGGATGGCCCTAATCTCTCCACTAGGCATGGGTCTGAGTGATCTGTATTACCAAAGGGATCAAAGTTATCCCCTGATATAAATTCTTGAACTATCTTGAAAGCAACTTGGTGGCTGAATGTCTATCCCTTACTCATTCCTTGCAGGACTGCTGCTCTAGAGATTGTTGGATCCTCCTGACCTGTTTATCCATCCCCATGCCATAACCAACAGTCATACTAAACCACCATGGCAGATCACTAAGATTCTGTTTCTAGAAGCGTAAATGAGTTGACATTTGTATTGGACTTTATGTCTACATAGCCTATTTGCTTACAACGTCAATTTTCTGGCAGACATCTTTAACAAAAATTGTTAGAAAAAAGCACCAGTAGGATTTAATTCCAGTCTGTGTGTAATAGGTGTGGTACTCCAACATTAGCATTGTTTTCCTGCACACAGAATAAACAGATGTCCTGTAGTTCTGCAAAATACAGGGCTGCATCCAAATGGTGTTTTTTCTTTTTAACTAGATTTGAATGGAAGGTTCATCTCTGCTATACTTACCATACTCTGTTCCTACCACCAGAAGAAAAATGAATATAGTTTAGTGATGCCCTAACTTTAAAGTGGTCCAGGCTATTGTATTTCTCACTTGTGTGACCTCTTGAGAGTCAGAAGGATCTTGGTTACAAAAAAAAGCATACACTTGGTGTTTAAGTCCCTCAGGCTAACTGACTTGCATTTAGAGTTGGTGGACTCTCCTACTATTCGATAGCTCATATCCTTTGAAGGATGTGCCATCCAAGGTTGTGCTATTTTCTCTGAAGGAGTTCAGGATGTCACTTTGAAAATATATCCAACCTCTAGTTGCCAGTCATGTCCTGCTTAACTCTTTTTCTTCCTCTGTAATGGTGCGAGCACCCATCTTCCATCTCAGTAGTGCAGTTCATTCATATATAATGTCTTCTTTCTTCCTTACTGGAACATATACATGGCAGTTGAGCCTTATCTTGCGTTCTCATTTTCAACATCTCCTTTAACATCTTGATAACTCTTCTGCAACATTCATTTCCCTTTCTTAGTACAAATTTCAATATTTCATGAGATGATACTGAGTATAGACAAGACAGTTGTCACAGAAGCAAAAGGGGAAACCAAAAGGAGTTCAGAAATTTTGATAAAAGGGAAAGTAGTGGAACAGGATAACAGCTGAAGCTAGAGGTGATAGAGATGAGCTGTCTGTAATGGGTGTTAGAGTGCACACAGTGGGGCAGAAGAATAGGACATCTGAGCAGAAGCAAGTGCCTTCAGTTGCAGTGAAGCTCAAAGGGAAGAGATTATGGTAGTTCAGGTACATATGAAGGAAAGTAGAAGACAATTTAATGAAGGAAATTTGGAGAGATAGGAAGCAGGCAAAAGGAAACAAAGACATCTAGAAAGAGACGGATGGAATGCACAAGAAGAAGGCCTGTGCAGTGGGACATGACTGTTAAGTGACACTGAGTCAAAAGAGGCTATGATAGGTGATGTGGAATTCCAATCCTGTGTAGAAGAATGTAGGAAGGGGGGGCTGATGATGATGATGATGATGATGATGGTGGGGATGTGAATCTTACTCTACAGACATTTCTTAAGATCCTTGTGAATGTGTCCGGTGTAATGTGTTAGATCCAGGCTTTTTGTCTTTTTCTTTCTTTCTTTTTTTTCACATCCCAAAATGAAAAATGTAATTTACTGTATGAAATCACATTTACTGTGTAGTATGGAAATGCTTGTCACTTGTTTTTGAAGCTGGGCTATTAACATATTATGTTGAACATGTGAAATATAATTTTTAAAAAGATGAATAATGTTGTGAATATAATTTTATGGCTTTCTACTTTATCTTAGACTTACAAAGTAGACATTTCTTCAGTCTACCTGATAATTGTAGTCTTGTATTTGTTGTGCAAATATAGCTTTCAAGCAAATATGAAAATTCACAACTTATGTTTTTAGGACAGGGCAATTAAAATGTTAAAAAATTGAGTAAAACATTTAGTGTGGCAATTTATGAGTATGTATTATATTTGGAGATTGCAGCCTCATAGTGTTGCCATTTGAATGTTTTTTTAGTTTTCATATACATATTCACAATTCATAACATGGGGTTCAGACTGTACAAGTGTACACCACCCATGTATTGGTGTGCAAGTGCATTCATGTGCAGTTTATAAAGAAAAGTGCATGTGCAGAAACACGTCACACTGACAGTGGGATGCACTACTGCCATATTCACCTTAGTGACAAACATGCATTATGTGCTGCCTTTACATATAATCATCCACAAGATGCATACCATGTATACAAACAAAGTTAAAAAAATGACAGCTTCATTGAGAAATAGGGATGAAACCGTGACATTTAAACTAACTGACCTGGGTTCAAATAGTAATCCTAGGAGGAGATGGTAGAGGCGAAAGGGGGGAGAAGAATAGTAGTTGTTGTCTCATTCATCTTTGTGTGGGCCACGGTTGGCCTACTGGGAAGACTGTGATAACTGTGATGGCCTGGCAATGTAGTGCAAGGTTTACATGTATAGAAGCATGCATGCATCTTACCCAGTGGAACTAGCATTTGCAGAAGTCACAACCACTACAAGATGAGGGAGTCAAGCACCTAAACAAAAAGCCTCACCTCTCACAGTGAATCATGGAACCACTTTCTGTGCCACACTCTAACTTTATAGAGGAAAGATTTGTTCAGTGGACAATTAAATCTGAAAGGAAAGCCTTTGATACTGTTTCCCACAAGCACCTTCTCTGTCATCTCTCAAACCTTAATCTCTCACATAATGCTTTATCCTGGTTCTCCAGCTATCTAGCAGACAGATCACAGGCAGTCAAATGGAAGAACTCCATCTCTTCCTTCTTTCCTACCCCAACTGGTGTACCACAGGGATCCATCCTTGGGCCAATGCTTTTTAACATCTTCACCAATAACTTTCACACTGCTATTCCTGATGCTAAAATCATTCAATACGCAGAAGATTCAACCTTAGTCTGCTCTGCCTCAAACCTCTCTGAATTGCTGACTAAAACCCAAACTGCCTTCCCAACAACTGAAAACTGGATGCGCCAAAACCACCTCTCTCTCAATGCAAATAAATAAAAGATTCTACTATTCCCTCCCACAAAGACCCTCTCCTACGATAAAAACAACTTCAAAGTCTATCGTCAAACCAGCTAACCTATAGAAGTGGTCCCCTCTGCCAAACTAATTGGCATTACTGTAGATGAACACCTCAAGTTTGATATTCATATTCAACAAAATATGAAGAAAACCCACCAAAAGCCAGGTATGCTGAATAGGAATAATCACTTTCTCTCCAACTCTACCAGGCAAACTCTGGCCTCGACTTATCTTCTTCCTTCCTTATTATACAGAGCCCCTCTCCTAACCAACCTGTCATCCTCTATCACCTCTAAACCAGAGGACTGCTACAACAAAATCTCTAAATTTGCCTCTAAATGTAAGAATACCACCCATCACTGCCTAACCCTACAATCCCTGAATTGGCTTGAACTCCCAAACTACCTAGACTATCTCCAACTCACTACTGCATATAGATTCATGTTTCACCCAACAAAATGTCCCGCTCTAACTAACATCCTTCCTCCTTATACACCCAACAGAGCTCTCAGATCTGAAAATTAGAACTTGATTACTATCCATAAACCTAAACGTCCTGCTGGTTAACTTCTCCTATCTTCCTCACTAGGCAAAAAATGGAATTCCCCTCCCTCCACACTAAGAACCATACCAAACTCAGAAAACTTCAAAACCCAACTGTTCAAACACCTGTCCACTAAATGGATATGTACCTGCCTTCATCCAACCTAATCAAAGGGGGTTCTCTCTCTGGTTCCCAAGCTCTACAACTCTCATAGTTATCTTCCTATGAGCCTATCTAAGCTCTCAACAATTTCTATAGCTTCTCTCTAAGCTCCCAACAGCTCCTACAGCTACCCTCACACAGCCCAACCTTGTAAATATTGTAAATAGCATTCTACGGTTGATGTGTGTATGTAAAGCGTATTTACATTTTCTTAAAAGGTTTGTATGTAAACTGTTTCCACACCTAACATATATCTGTTTTCCTCAAATGAAACTGTATGATCCCTACCTTCAAGCTTAATGAATTTGTTAACTATGCATGATACTGAATGCATTTATAAGTAACTATTCTACATAATATTATCTTTAATATTAACTATCAGTTGTATCTAAATTGTATAATGCATCTTGGAGCTTTTCTCCTCTGGCTCCACTGAAAATGGATCAGTTCGGCCCAGTGGAATTCCCCGGTAATCAAACTGTAAATAAACAAATAAATAAATCTCCATGGGTGTGGTGAGGGGGAGGCTTGATGAGATATGCGTACAGAACAAATATATTTAAGGAAAAATACAGGCAAAGCATTTCTTACCATATGAAACTTTGGAAATGCCATATCAGCAAGAAATATATACTGCCATCAATGTGCACGATGACTACTATCAGGAGCGGCCTTAGGTCAACTGGTGCCCTAGGCAAAAGGGCTCCACGGCACCCCCACCACACTACCTGGTGCCCCCATCCTTGTCTTACTACACCAAATAAATACTGGAAAAGCACCCCTGCTAGAGTGGCGCCCTAGGCGGCCGCCTAGATGGCCTATGCCTAAGGCCGGCTATGCTACTATGAGTAATTCAGCAGCAAAATCAGGACATGTAACTAGCAGGTCCACATTTGACCATGTCATGCTTGTTAAGCTGAGCACAGTTTTGACCTATATACATGGAACACCTGCACCCACAAATGGTGACATTAAGTAAGAGTACATAAATGACACAACATGGCCAGAACATCACAGGTGTGTGACAGCAAATGCCCCTTGTGTAGAAATGCATTCATTGGCTGGGTTAAAAATGCTGACATGGACATCATGGCAAAATACTAAAGCAGTTGTGCTGTTAACAAATTTAGGTCTCCAGAATCAATGGTATAAGGGGATGTGGAATTGTACGGACTGTCATGGGAGTAGTCTTACTTGCAAATAAGGGTGAGAAATATGGAGAACAATTTTCTGGTCCAGCTTACATGCAATCAGGATTTTTTCTGGCCCATCTCCACATTGGTCAAACCTTTTTTCAGTGAGTATTGTAGGTTCACCATGACCCTGTATAGAGCATGAACCTCCAAGCCATCTCATCTACTGATCCTCTAGTAACAGCAGACATTGGGATGATGCTCCCTTATTGGTTCCTCCTGGCCCTGTGCCTGTGGACAGAGCTGCCCTTCTTACTCATGGCAGATGGGGGGGGGGGGTTAAGCATCCCTCTCAGCAGTAGCAGCCTCAGTATTTCCCACATGTCAGCAGTCCTTCCTCAGAAGCCTCTTACCACTGTTCTTGTGCATTTCCTGCTACTGATCTGAGAGACAAGTCAGTAAACCAAAATTAGTACCAAAGGGAAAAAAAGCTGCAAGCACATGGTATTATACTAATTATATACAGAGCAGGTGAGCCATTGCTCTAGTGGCGTAATATGTTCACAGCATGTAAATATGCACACGTTATGAGTACAAGACAGGAGGATAAGTGCTTAAAATGAATATTCATCTTAGTTGAAACTCTGCATTTGTGTAGCCAAATGCATATATATATATATATATATATATATATGTATGTATATATATATATATATATATATATATATATATATATATATGTATATATATATATATATATGTATGTATATATATATATATATGTATATATATATATATATATGTATATATATATATATATATATATATATATATATATATATATATATATATATATATATATATATGTTGATTTATGTCCATTTCAATATTGTTCCATGAACCAAACCAGTGCATTACCAGCATATTTCAACCAGTTGTTCATATGGTCACTGTTTTGTGTCTTGGTTGGTAATGTCCTTCATAGCATGCAATGCAATGCAATGTCAGTCTTTAGAGTACATTGTGGTTTGTTACTGTACTGCATGTATATATGTCCATAGTAAACTTTTCGGAGTTGCCAAGTGTGGGAACACAAGTGTTGACAGCATCAAGTCACTGTCTGCACCTTATATTATTTGTCTAGGTGGTTTATACATTAGGTGTAATATGTGAGAATAGCAGTTGATATGCACAAGCCAATGCATTTCTTTGTGCCGGTCCCAAGCCCGGATAAATGGGGAGGGTTGCGTCAGGAAGGGCATCCGGCGTAAAACTTCTGCCAAATTACTGATGCGGAGAACATTTCATATTTACATACCAGATCGGTCGAGGCCCGGTTTAACAACGACCGCCACCAGTACTGTTAGCCAACAGGGTGCTGGTGGAAATTGGGCTACTGTTGGCCGAAGAAGAAGAGGAGGGGGAAGGCATGCCCGAAGGCAGGAAGAGAGGAGGAAAGTTAGAAGTGTAGTACTGAGGGTAGGAACTTTGAATGTTGACAGTATGACTGGTATAGGGAGAGAGCTAGCTGATATGATGGAGAGAAGGAAGGTTGATATATTGTGCGTGCAAGAGACCAGATGGAAGGGAAGTAAGGCCAAGTGTATAGGAGGCGGGTTCAAATTGTTATATCATGGTGTGGATGGGAGAAGAAATGGGGTAGGGGTTATCCTAACAGAACAGTATGCCAAGAGTGTTTTGGAGGTGAAGAGAGTGTCTGATAGTGATGTTTATGAAGCTTGAAATTGATGGTGTAATGATGAATGTTGTTAGTGCATATGCTCCACAAGTTGGGTGTGCGATGGATGAGAAAGAAACATTTTGGAGTGAGTTGGATGAAGTGGTGGTGAGTGTACCCAAGGGTGAGAGACTAGTGATTGGAGCGGACTTCAGTGGGCATGTTGCTGAAGTGAACAGAGGGGATGAGGAAGTGATGGGTAGGTATGGTGTTAAGGAGAGGAATGCAGAAGGTCAGATGATTTTGGATTTTGCGAAAAGGATGGACATGGCTGTGGTGAATACATATTTTAAGAAGAGGGAGGAGCATAGGGTGACATACAAGAGTGGAGGAAGATGCACACAGGTGGATTATATTCTATGTAGGAGGGCCAGTCTGAATTAGATTGGAGACTGTAAAGTGCTGACTGGGGAAAGTGTAGTTAAGCAGCATAGAATGGTGGTCTGTAGGATGACGTTGGTGATCAAGAAGAGGAGGAGGAGTGTGAAAGCAGTGCCAAGGATTAAATGGTGGAAGTTAAAAAACGGTGATTGTGAGGTGGAGTTCAGGGAAGAGTTAAGACAGGCGCTGGGAAGCAATGAAGAGTTACCGAATAGCTGGGTAACTACAGCAGAGCTAGTAAGGGAGACTGCTAGGAAGGTGCTTGGTGTGACATCTGGACAGAGGAAGGCGGACAAGGAGACATGGTGGTGGAATGAGGAAGTACAGGAGGGTATACAGAGGAAGAGGCTGGCGAAGAAGAAGTGGGATTGTCAAAGAGATGAAGAAAGTAAACATGAGTATAAGGAGATGAGGTGCATGGCAAAGAGAGAGGTGGCGAAGGCTAAGAATAAGGCATATGGAGAGTTGTATGAGAGATTGGACACTAAAGAGGGAGAAAAGGACCTGTACCAATTGGCTAGACAGAGGGACAGAGCTGGGAAAGATGTGCAGCAGGTAAGGGTGATAAAGGACAGTGAGGGAAACGTACTCACAAGTGATGAGAGTGTGTTGAGTAGATGGAAAGAGTACTTTGAAGGGCTGATGAATGAAGAGAATGAGAGAGAGAGAAGGTTGGATGATGTGGGGATAGTGAATCAGGAAGTGAAGCATATTAGCAAGGAGGAAGTAAGGACAGCTATGAAGAGGATGAAGAATGGAAAGGCTGTTGGCCCAGATGGCATACCAGTGGAAGCATGGAGGTGCTTAGGAGAAATGGCAGTGGAATTTTTAACCAGATTGTTTAATGAAATTTTGGAAAGTCAGAGGATGCCTGAGGAGTGGAGAAAAAGTGTTTTGGTACCTATCTTTAAGAATAAGGGTGATGTGCAGAGCTGCAGTAACTACAGAGGGATAAAATTGATCAGTCACAGCTTGAAGTTATGGGAAAGAGTACTGGAAGCTAGGTTAAGAAGGGAGGTGATGATTAGTGATCAGCAGTATGGTTTCATGCCAGGAAAGAGCACTACAGATGCAATATTTGCTCTGAGAGTGTTGTTGGAGAAATACAGAGAAGGCCAGAAGGCGTTGCATTGTGTCTTTGTGGACTTGGAGAAAGCATATGACAGGGTGCCTAGAGAGGAGTTGTGGTATTGTATGAGGAAGTCGGGAGTGGCAGAGAAGTATGTAAGAGTTGTACAGGATATGTACAAGGGTAGTGTGACATTGGTGAGGACTGCGGTGGGAGTGACAGATACATTTAAGGTGGACGTGGGATTACATCAAGGATCAGCTCTGAGCCCTTTCTTATTTGCAGTGGTGATGGACAGGTTGACAGATGAGGTTAGACAGGAGGCCCCATGGACTATGATGTTTGCAGATGACATTGTGATATGTAGTGAGAGTAGGGACCAGGTTGAGGAGACCCTGGAGATATGCTTTAGAGAGGAGAGGAATGAAAGTCAGCAGGACTAAGAGTATATGTGTGTGAAAGAGAGGGAGGATAGAGGAATGGTGAGGATGCAGGGAGTAGAGTTGGTAAAGGTGAATGAGTTTAAGTACTTGGGATCAACAGTTCAGAGTAATGGTGAGTGCGGAAGAGAGGTGAAGAAGAGAGTACAGGCAGGGTGGAATGGGTGGAGAAGAGTGTCAGGAGTGATTTGTGACAGACGGGTACCAGTAAGAGTGAAAGGGAAGGTCTACAAGAAGGTAGTGAGACCAGCTATGTTATATGGATTGGAGACGGTAGCATTGACGAAAAGGCAGGAGTCAGAGCTGGATGTGGCAGAGTTAAAGATGTTAAGATTTGCACTGGGTGTGACTAGGATGGGCAGGATTAGGAATCAGTATATTAGAGGGTCAGCTCAGGTTGGACAGTTTGGAGACAAAGCAAGAGAGGTGAGATTGCGTTGGTTTGGACATGTGCTGAGGAAGGATGCTGGGTATATTGGGAAAAGGATACTAAGGATGGAGCTGCCAGGTAAGAGGAAAAGAGGAGGCCTAAGATAAGGTTTATGGATGTGGTGAGAGAGGACATGAAGGCGGTTGGTGTGAAAGAGCATGATGCAGAGGACAGGAAGAAATGGAAACAGATGATCCGCTGTGGCGACTCCTAACGGGAACAGCCAAAAGAAGATGATGAGCAGTTGATACTGTTTTATGTATGTTTTTGTACATGCTTTCATGTGTACATCCTGTAGCCGCAGCATTAGCTGCCACCTTCCATATGTGGTATCATTACTCAAGCTTACTGACATGTAATGACGTAGGCACAGCATTAAAAGTCGGTAAGCATGAGTAATCATACCACATATGGAAGGTGGTATCTAGAAGAAAACTTGGGCTGGACACCTTGAGTACCAGGCTTTTGCACAGCTGCCTATGTAATGACATTTCTGCAGAAGTCCAAGCTCTTGCATTGCCTTCCCTGTAGACTTATGCCATCTCTAGGACATTGTTATCAATTTAGGGAAACACTTTGAAATTATGTCCCTAGAAATGCAAATTGGATGGTCTATTTCCTTGAGGAGCATTCTCTGGGGGCAGAGATTCCAGAGCCTGACATTGTGCTATTGCATTACTGACCACTTGGGAGGGACACCTCAAGTACCAGACTTTTGTGTAGCTGCCTATGTAATGACAGTTCTGCAGAAGTCCGAGCTCTTGCATTGCTTTCCCTGTAGACTTATGTCATCTCTAGGACATTGTTATAATTTAGGGAAACACTTTGAAATGATGTCCCTAGAAATGCAAACTGGATGGTCTCTTCCCCTGAGGAGCATTCCCTGGTGGCAGAGATTCCAGAGCCTAACATCACGCTATTGCATTACTGACCAACAGGAGCCATATTTTCAGTCTGCAGGTGTCCATCTTCAGACCAGCATTCATGGGTGCTGGACAGACTGACAGAATTACTTTCATACTTTATTGTCTTTTGATATGGCAGATTTGACAAAGCTCTGCAAAGATATTTTAAAGCATATTTTACAAGCTCCGTCTGTATATACATTATCATCTTTTGTTAAGCCTTATTGGGTGGGACTTGCACAAGCTCAACTTGGCCAATTTGTACAGCTTTGAAAAACATTACATGATGGATGAGAAAGCAGGTCTTCCTTTGTGGCCACAGTTATTAATGGAACTTTCTCTTAAGACAGCCACCTCTGAAGACTGAACAGTTAATTATGTTCTGCCTGTTCCTGCAACCAGAACTCTAGAAAGTCAGATATGAATGTTATGAGTACTACTAATTCTTGATCTGAGAGTACAGCTGCAACTTTGTAAAGCACACCATCCTTTCTTTCCCTTATGTTCCATTTCATTTACCTTTTGCTTGGTTCAGAACTAGAGTATTCTGAGAGAGCAGTGTACTGTGGGAATTTCATGTGGAGATTTAACAGCCTAGCAAAGTTTTCTCTTCTAAGCCAGATGCCTGTGGCATCACCATTGGCTGACTGTCCATGTGAAGCTCTATATTCAGCTCTATTGTTATTGTTGTAAGTACCCATAACATTCTTTTCCTCATCAGCTGAGCTCATGTTCATCTGAGTTGTTGTCCTAGCCACCTGTGGTGGGGAGTGGTGATATTTCTGTCTCTTATTCCTCTAAGTTATTCTCAAATTGCTGTCATGATGCTGCAGGTACTGGTGGCTGGCTTAGTGTCAGATGCATTCCACTGAATGTCACCAGGCTTTGTCTAATCAGTATGACTCCTGTTTCATCAGGAGAATGAAATTTAATTTTTATGTGCAAACATTTATTCCATAATGTTTTTAGCTCATCTGTGGGTATATTATAGGCCACCTTACCTGGTGTTTAGCCCTCAGATTGGATGACCAGCCATGGTTTGATTGGAATATTATTGACTCCTATGAGATGATCATGGGATGTGCCTGTCTCAAATGCATGATACAATGTATTAAACTGCAAGACTTGTGCATGAATGGTTCCTCCAAGAAGATTGGAACAAATGTCCATAATTCAAGCATTTATGGAATGACACATATGCCAGATTATATGGGCATGTACATGGAGTAGACATTTATGTGCATGGTTCCCAGGGTGGCAGTAATATTTCTGGGGGCCTGGAGACCCCAAGAAAGTGTTTTTTTTTTTTTCCTGCCTGGTCCTAATATATGTTGATGTGAGGCATTAAGCAATGAATGCGCCTGGTGAAAATATAGCAGGCTGAAAACAGGGGCTGTACCTGCCATAACTTCTGTAGGCCTGCAAGAAGTGCCAGTAAGAAGGATTGTAACAGCAGTGATGACTCATGTTTGCAGAAGTCTGAGCTACCTTATGGCAGCTTGCACCTTCATCCCTCAACACATATCCTATAGGAGACAAAGCTTTGACCTACCATCCAAAAACGGACCTATTGCTACTATTTGCTGTTGGTTGTTTCAGAAGTTGCACCTAAGTATAACTATGAGTGTGTGAAGCACATTTCTGTTGTCTCTGCTGCTGCCTGGTGGTAATAGATACCAGGAAAACAAAAATGGCTGTATTAAATTGTGTGGGTCTATTAAGTATGTTCGTTTCTGCAGATTTGCAGTCTGCAATATCTCAATATCGTACCTCTCACTTGTTTAGATTTTTGCAGAATGTTCAAATTTTTGCCTCATATTTTTGGCCCATTTCTAATAAAATTTGTGTTTTTCTTATAAATAATTGAAGATTGAAGTCATTAAATAATGACGGACATTTGAGTTTCAGAGTTCAAATCATTCAGAAAATGCATGCGAATGCAAAATTTGTTATGCGAGGACTTTTCTAAGTTTATAAGAGCAATATTTAAGATTTGTCCCTGATTTGGGGCCTGTGTCCCTCAATTATTTTTGACTTTGTCCAGATTTCATGTGCTTAGAGGTTGAGGTTTGCTCAATTTCATTGTTGAATTATGCTTACAGGTTTATTCCACTATTTGTAGCACATGTAGTGCTGTTTCACTGTATGCTGAATGTTTCTTTGCTGTACATGACCATATTCACACTGTATAGCCATATGGAGTGGCCATTTAGACTGTCTATAAGATTTCTGAATTGTGCAGTGTTATTTAATTCTTTGCAGCATGTATAGCCTACATATTCTTGTATGAAATGAAAAATGACAGCTACAGTTTTGAGAGATAAACACTAAGGAGGGAGAAAAGGACCTGTACCAATTGGCTAGACAGAGGGACTGAGCTAGTAAAGATGTGCAGCAGGTAAGGGTGATAAAGGATAATGAGGGAAACATACTCGCAAGCCAGGAGAGTGTGTTGAGCAGATGGAAAGAGTACTTTGAGGGGCTGATGAATGAAGAAAATGAGAGGGAGAGAAGGTAGGATGATGTGCGGATAGTGAATCATGAAGTGCAGTGGATTAGCAAGGAGGAAGTAAGCATAGCTATGAAGAGGATGAAGAATGGAAAGGCTGTTGGTCAAGATGACATACCTGTGGAAGCATGGAGGTGTTTAGGTGAAATGGCAGTGGAGTTTTTAACTAGAATGTTTAATGAAATCTTGAAAAGTGAGAGGATACCTGAGGAATGGAGAAAAAGTGTTTTGGTACCGATTTTTAAGAATATGGGTGATGTGCAAAGCTGTAGTAACTACAGAGGGATTAAATTGATCAGTCACAGCATGAAGTTATGGGAAAGAGTAGTGGAAGCTAGGTTAAGAAGGGAGGTGATGATTAGTGATCAGCAGTATGGTTTCATGTCAGGAAAAAGCACTACAGATGCGGTTTGCTCTGAGAGTGTTGATGGAGAAGTACAGAGAAGGTCAGAAGGAGTTGCATTGTGTCTTTGTGGACTTAGAGAAAGCATATGACAGGGTGCCCAGAGAGGAGTTGTGGTATTTTATGAGGAAGTCGGGAGTATCAGAGACGTATGTAAGAGTGGTACAGGATACGTACGAGGGTAGTGTGACAGTGGTGTAGTCTGCGGTGGGAGTGACGGATACGTTTAAGGTGGAGGTGGGATTACATCCAGGATCAGCTCTTAGCCCATTCTTATTTGCAATGATGATGGACAGGTTGACAGACAAGATCAGACAGGAGTCCCCGTGGACTATGATGTTTGCAGATGACATTGTGATCTGTAGTGAGAATAGGGAACAGGTGGAGGAGACCCTGGAGAGGTGGAGATATGCTCTAGAGAGAAGAGGAATGAAGGGCAGCAAGACTAAGACAGAATATATATGTGTGTGAATGAGAGGGAGGATAGAGGAATGGTGAGGATGCAAGGAGTAGAGGTGGCGAAGGTGGATGAGTTTAAATACTTGGGATCAACAATTCAGAGTAATGGTGAGTGTGGAAGAGATGTGAAGAAGATAGTACAGGCAGGATGGAGTGGGTGGAGAAGTGTGTCAGGAGTGATTTGTGATAGACGAGTACCAGTAAGTGAAAGGGAAAGTCTACAAGAGGGTAGTGAGACAAGCTATGTTATATGGGTTGGAGACAGTGGCATTGACGAAAAGGCCAGAGTCAGAGCTGGACGTGGCAGAGTTAAAGATGTTAATATTTGCATTAGGTGTGACAAGGGTGGACAGGATTAGGAATAAGTATATTAGAGGGTTAGCCCAGGTTGGAAGGTTTGGAGACGAAGCCAGAGAGGCAAGATTATGTTGGTATGGACATGTGCTGAGGAGGGATGCAGAGTATATTGGGAAAAAGATGCTAAGGATGAAGCTGCCAGGTAACAGGAAAAGAGGAAGGCCTAAGATAAGGTTTATGGATGTGGTGAGAGAGGACATGCAGGTGGTTGGTGTGACAGAGCAAGATTGAGAGGACAGGAAGAAATGGAAACAGATGATCTGCTGTGGCGACCCCAAATGTGAGCAACCAAAAGAAGAAGAAGAAGTGATGTCACTGGGGAGGCTATTAAAAGAATCTGGTGTAAGTCTGAGAAATTATTTTTCACATACGGCCAGAGAGCAGTGGGTTGTGTTTAGCCTTATTATGGAATTGCTTCAAAGAGTTTAAGAGGACCCACGTACTGTAAGTTTATTAGCTAGAGGTGGGCTATACCTATCTTTAATCTGTTTAAAAGTAAGTGTGTTGAGAAGACGGGCCAACCTTGCTAACACTAAAAGCCATTTTGCATTTTTAGTAGAAGTTCAGTGATGTTCTTTGGAATGAGCAATTGTTTTTAAAAAATAACATTTTATTTTCAGCAGTTTTATAGTTTGACATGACAGTCAGGCTGTAAAAGGATTAAAATATTGATAGCTTTGCTCATCTGGCTTCAGTGGTAAGTAGATGAGATATACTGTAGGCTACCTTGAGATGCTGAGTTACTTTAACAAAAGAATTTAGTTTGAGGACAGAAGGAGTTATTGTTACCCGTAAATTCTTTTAAATAAATAAATAAATAAATATATATATATATATATATATATATATATATATATATATATATGTATGTATGTATGCTTGTGTGTGTGTGTGTGTGTGTGTGTGTTTGGAAAATATTACTTGGAGTCCAGAAGAATCTGAAATAGAAATTGTGAAACAATTGCCAATCATTTGATAGAACCAAAAGCATTACAGCATATTTAGAAGTGTTGAAAGTTAGCTTGTCCTATTAAAGCAGTTCCAGGTTGAGGAAAAATCATTCTGCAGAGTAGTAGTAAGTTGCTGAGTAGATTTTTGAGCTGCTGTCTTTGCTGTGTTGTCAGCTTAATAGCGTAATATGAAGATGGGGCTAGTTATACTTAGGAAAAAAGAGGTTCTAAGATTGACCCTTGTGGGACTTCACTGATAGTTGATCCTGTAGTGGAGAAATAATGGCCTATGACAGAGATAGTTCTGTTAGATAAGAAGTGCTAAGCCATGTGATTACTTTGGAAGAGTAGCTATGGTGAATAATACTGAGAATAACCATTGTCAGCCAGCTGCTTTAATATAAGGCCATGACTGATAGCATCAAAAACTCTTGGATGACGCACTGGTGCACCAGTAGCATTGTCGCCTCATAGCAAGAGGTTCTCCAGTTTGATTCTCACCTGGGGTGCCTTATGTGCAGAGTCTGCATGTCCTCCCTGTGTTCGTGTGGGTTTCCTTTGGGTACTCTGATTTCCTCGCATGTTACAAAGACATGTCTGGAACATTTCTCCCTGGGCCTCTGCGGAAAATTGGCTTTGTTCCAAGTCGGACTTCCCCAGTAAACAAATGTTAAATAAAATAAAATCAACAAGTAGAACACTCACCAAGAGCCCATTCTTTATGTTAGTATACATTTGTGACGTATCTGAAAGAATTGCTGTTTGAATACTATATTTAGGCAAAATCCATGTTGTGTGTCAGATAAAAGGTCTTATTTTTATATGTGCCCCAGCAATTATTGATATTATCGTCTTTCTAGTATTATAGACTAATATGAGCAATAGGTCTATAATCAAACTGTGAGTTGGGCTGAAGGATTTTATGCAGATGAATAATAACAGCATGCATTAAACTGAGAGGAGTGGTGCTTTGCAATGTCAGTGGTGCAAAAGGTTGCACACTTGCCTTTGGTGAAGAAGGCTGTGGGTTCTATTCCAGCACCTACTATATGGATTGCTGACACTGCAGTGTAGCATAATGGGGGTGCTGCACTCCTGAGTGTGTCATCCATGGGATGAGCCATTAAACTGAGGTCCTATTTGCTTGAGTTGGTGGTAGCTCCATTGGATGTAAAAGATCCGACGGCACCTACTGAAAAGAGTTGTAGTCCTTTGTATACAAAAATAACTCTTATTTACAAAATATTTACATATTTACAAATCTTTACATATGTACAAATATATAAATATACAAACCTGTTTACACATGTTCATAATTTCCTTTACAGTCATGTTAAATTTTCACCCCCATTTGACCCCACTACTTTTTCCATAACCACCATTTGATTTTACTTAATATTGTTGTTAAAATCCATTTACCATTAAACATAACTTCTTTTATTCTTTCATTCCATATAACCCATATAACATAAAATAACTTTTTATCTACACTTTTAACATATTCTTTACTTATATTCTTATAATATCCATATCTAATTACATCTGTGTTTATTTTATCCACTTCTTTTAAATCTTCAAAAATTTACATATTTTTTCCCATAACTTTTTTACATGTTTACATTTCAAAAACACATGTTCAATAGTTTCTCCTTCTGGACAATGTAAACATATTCTATCACTTTTATTTTTATATGGCAAATTTCCCTTTTACTGGAAATTTATCTATTATCAGTCTCCACAAAAAGTCTTGACATTGTACTTTTTTATTGCACCATTTGCTTCTTACTTGTATAGCTTTATTTTTTTCATTTGTTAGATTTTCCCATGGTTTTACATAGTAGTGTTTTATCATTACATTCTTATACCATACTTTTCTATCTTTTTACCATCAATTTTTTTTATTTTCCACAAAAATATTTTTCTTGGTAGCATTTTATTTCTTCATTTATATACTCTTTTTCTCTTTGTTTTTATCATACTCCAAAGTTTATCATACTTATATTTATACAGTTTTACTACTAAATTCTCATCTTTTTCATTTATCCACTTTAACACTTTGTATAAATGTAATGAAGCATCATATATACCATTGGGTTAATTAACCCCAAACCACCTCCTTCTTTATTTACATACAAAAATCCTCCTCTTACTGGGTTTAATCTAGAACCTCATATAAATGAAAAAAGATATCTGCAATACTTCCTTTTCAGATGCTGTTGGCAACATAAATACACTTGCTAAGTATGCCATTTTCCCATCAGTACTGAATTTATTAAATAAGCTTATTTTCTGAATTACAATTTATATGTTCTTCAGAAAAGACATGCTTGCTTTATTTCTTCTATTGTTTTTCCCATTGAATTCTACTTTCATCTTTATTTCCAAATTTTATAGCGAACACAAAAATTCCATTCATTGTAAAATATACGCCCCAATCTTAAAATCAACTAATCCTTTACTTTTTTTCTCTTTATTTAAAGCCATCCCTATCATCTCTAGACACTTATTTCTGTAAACTATTACTTCTTTTATCCAAATATTGTTTTAAGCAATTATTATAATGTCATTTGCATATGTCAACAGGAATTCTTAACCCTTCAGGTGTTATATACACTGCCTCCTTCATTTTGTAATTTATTTTGCATATTATCAAATTCTTAACTAATATAAAGAGTATACAATTGATTGGGCATCCCGGTCTTACACCACTCTTCATATGTACCTCTTGGCTTAACCAGCTATTTGAGTATTTTTACTTTATTATTATTATATGCTGACATACATAATTTCCTAGCTTTCTCACTTGTATTATATTCTTTCATTATTAACCCATAAGAATTTCTGTCCACTTGCATCAAATGTCTTGTTAAGATCTCCTGTCATGATTTTCGCTTCTTTTCTGTTCATAATTTCATCCACAATTTCTGTAATTCATTAATTATTCTTGACATCCCTTTCCCTTTATACTATATATGCCATCTTCAATAATATTTTCCATTTTTGTTTCAAATCTTCTTTGTATTATTTTCATAAAGATCTTATTATGATTATTTAATACTGCTGGTCGCCAGTTTTTTAATTATCTTCTATCTTCCTTCCGACATATAAATTTAAGTATTCCACTACATAATTCTTTATATGTAAAGCCTTCATTTAACCATTCATTCAAAATCTTTTAAAAATATTTATTTGCCAGTCCCTTAAATTTATATGCATTTCATAACCTATTCCATCTGGGTGTGCAGCCAAATCTATATTTACTTGTCCTAATACTTTATCTAGCTTATTTAAAGAAATCTCATTTTTCATTTCTTTGTTCACTTTTTCTGTTAACTTTTTTACTTTCCATGTTTTTTTTTTTCCACTTTCTTTTTTTCTTTAAACATGCCCTTACATATGAGATGAGCGATGTAGAATGCCCTGCTAACCAATGTGGAGACATGGTGGTCAAAGGTAAGGTTGCTGTCAACCTGTGTGTCCAGGTCTCTCACCACTGAGTGCATACTTAAGGTGTTGCTGTTGATGTGGTAGTTAGCAGGAACATCGCTGTTACTGAAAGGGATGATAATACATTTTTTTTGCATTGAGTTTAAGGTCATGACTTTGGCACCAATCATTTGTTTGTGTAAGACCCTCCTTTAGGATGTTGACATAATTTGGAGATTCTGTGACCACTGCCAGTTTGCAGTCATCAGCAAACTTTGTCAGCCACAGACCTTTGGTTTTGCTTATTCTTCAGAGAAACGTATTCCAAACAGTGGCGGTTGTAAGACTGATCCATGTTGGCCACCACTGGATTCAGGTCTGCTGTTGGAGGTAGATTACCATATTTTGACTATATTGTTTCTATCAGTGAGCCAGTTAGCGACCTAACGATATAAAGGTTGGTACTTAGCTGGCTGAGTTTGTCGATGTCTGAGTGGGGGATAGTGTCAGATACTTTGGCTATGTCTAAGTAGGCTGTGTGCACATATTTCCCCTCGTCTAGGGCCTAGGTGACTGTCTTGAAGAAGTCCACCAGGTTTAACAGCCATGATCTCCATTTGATAAATCCAGACTGAGTAGGGTCAGTTGTTTGGAGATTACCTAAATCTTTGTTGATAAGGCTCATGATGATTCACTCCATCGCCTTGTAGATAAGGCTAGTCAGGCTAATAGGTCTATAGTTCCCGGGCACTACCTTTGTGTAGAGGAATAAAGGTGGTCGTTTTCCATTCAGCTGGGAAGAAACTGGTGTTTAGACTATGATTGAAAAGAGTACCCAATGGTGTTGCTAATTCCTGTAGGATGCAGGATGAGATGTTATCAGGTCCCATAGATGCTTTATTTTTGGCCTTAGAGAAGGTGTTTATGACCTGCTCTTTAGAGATACAAGGTAGGAGACAGATGGTAGGGATGTCATAGTGTACGTGTGGTGGGGATAGGGGAGTGAAGTTTTCACAGAACCTGTTGACCAA